>NC_060269.1:51823100-52092248 GCF_021613505.1 Equus quagga | reverse complement strand
TGCACTCCCACCAGCAGTATACAAGGGTTCCCATCTCTCCACATCCTCTCCAACATTTGTTGTTTCCTGTCTTGTTAATTGTAGCCATTCTGACCAGAGTGAGATGATACCTCATTGTAGTTTTAATTTGCATTTCCCTCATAGTTAATGATGTTGAGCATCTTTTCATATGTCTGTTGGTCATCCATATATCTTCTTTGGAGAAATCTCTGTTCAGATCTTTTACCCATTTTTTAATTGGGTTGTTGCTTTTTTTGTTGTTGAGCTGTATGAGTTCTTTGTGTATTTTGGATAATTAACCCCTTATCAATATATGGTTTGCAAATATCTTCTCCCAATTGTTAGGTTGTCTTTTCATTTTGTTGATGGTTTCCTTTGCTGTGCAGAAGGTTTTTAGTTTGATGTAGTCCCATTTGTTCATTTTTTCTTTTGTTTCCCTTGCCAGGTCAGACATGGGACTTGAAAATACCCTGCTAAGACTGATGTCATAGAGCATACTGCCTGTGTTTTCTTCTAGAAGTTTCATGGTTTCGGGTCTTACATCCAAGCCTTTAATCCATTTTGAGTTGATTTTTGTGCATGGTGTAAGGGAATGGTCTACTTTCATTCTTTTGCATGTGGCTGTCCAGTTTTCCCAACACCATTTATTGAAGAGACTCTCCTTTCTCTATCGTGTGCTCTTGGCTCCCTTGTCGAATATTACCTGTCCATAAATGTGTGGGTTTATTTCTGGGCTCTCACTTCTGTTCCATTGATCTGTGTGTCTGTTTTTTTGCCAGTACCATGCTGTTTTGGTTACTATGGCTTTGTAGTATATTTTGAAATCAGGGAGTGTGATACCTCCAGCTTTGTTCTTTTTTCTCAGGGATCCTTTGGCCATTCGGGCTCTTTTGTTGTTCCATATAAAGTTTAGAATTCTTTGTTCTATTTCTGTGAAAAATGTTGTTGGAACTTTGATAGGGATTGCTTTGAATATGTAGATTGCTTTAGGACATTTTGACGATGTTAATTCTTCCAGTCCAAGAGCACAGAACATCTTTCCATTTCTTTGTGTCTTCTTCGATTTCTTTCAACAATGTTTTATAATTTTTGGTGCACAGATCTTTCACCACTTTGGTTAAGTTTATTCCTAGGTATTTTATTCTTTTTGTTGCAATTGTAAATGGGATTGTATTCTTAATTTCTCTTTCTGCTACTTCATTGTTAGTGTACAGGAATGCAACCGACTTTTGTACGTTGATTTTGTATCCCACGACTTGACTATATTCCCTTATTGTTTCTAAAAGTTTTTTAATGGATTGTTTAGGGTTTTCTAGATATAAAATTATGTCGTCTGCAAAGAGTGACAGTTTCACTTCTTCTTCTCCAATGTGGATCCCTTTTATTTCTTTTTCTCGCCTGATTGCTCTGGCTAGGACTTCCAATACTATGTTAAATGAGAGTGGTGACAGTGGGCACCCTTGTCTGATTGCTGTTCTTAAAGGGATAGGTTTCAGTTTTTCTCCATTGAGAATGATATTTGCTGTGGGTTTGTCATATATGGCCTTTATTAGGTTGAGGTATTTTCCTTCTTTACCCATTTTATTTAGAGTTTTTATCATAAATGATTCTGTATCTTGTCAAATGCTTTCTCTGCATCTATTGAGATGATCATGTGATTTTTATTCTTCATTTTGTTAATGTGGTGTATCACGTTGATAGATTTGCGGATGTTGAACCATCCCTGCATCCCCGGAATGAAACCCACTTGATCATGATGTATGATCTTTTTAATGTATTGTTGTATTCGATTTACTAGTATTTTGTTGAGGATTTTTGCATCAATGTTCATCAGTGATATTGGTCTGTAATTTTCTTTTTTTGTGCTGTCCTTGTCTGGTTTTGGTATCAGGATAATGTTGGCTTCAGAGAAGGAGTTAGGAAGCCTCCACTCCTGTTCAATTTTTTGGACGAGTTTGAGAAGGATAGATATTAAGTCTTCTTTCAATGTTTGGTAGAATTCACTGGGGAAGCCATCTGGCCCTGGACTTTTATTTTTTGGTAGGTTTTTGATTGCTGTTTCGATCTCCTTACTGGTGATTTGTCTATTCAAATTTTCTATTTCTTCTTGGTCGAGTTTTGTAAGGTTGTATGTTTCTGAGAATTTATCCATTTCTTCTAGATTATCCAATTTGTTGGCATATAGCTTTTCATATATTCTCTTATTATCTTTTGTATTTCTGAGGTGTCCATTGTAATCTCTCCTCTTTCATTTCTGTTTTTATTTTTTTGAGCATTCTCTCTTTTTTCTTGGTGAGTCTAGTTAAGGGTTTGTCAATTTTGTTTATCTTTTCAAAGAATCAGCTCTTGGTTTCATTAATTTTTTCTATTGTTTTTTGGTCTCTATTTCATTTATTTGTGCTGTGATTTTTATTGTTTCGTTCCATCTGCTGATTTTGGGCTTTGTTTGTTGTTCTTTTTCCAGTACCTTTAGATGCACTTTTAGATTGCCTCTTTGGGATTTTTCTTGTTTGTTGAGGTAGGCCTGAACTGCTATAAACTTCCCTCTTAGAACCGCTTTTGCTGTATCCTGCAGATTTTGGCATGTTGTGTTTTCATTTTCATTTGTCTCCAAGAATTTTTTGACTTCTCCTTTGATTTCTTCATTGACTCAACTGTTGTTCAGTAGCATTTTGTTTAATCTCCACATTTTTGTGGGTTTTTTGGTTTTCTTCCTGTAGTTCATTTCTATTTTCATAGCTTTGTGGTCAGAAAAGATGCATGGTATTATTTCAATCTTCTTAAATTTATTGAGACTTGTTTTGTGTCCTAATATGTGATCAATCCTGGAGAATGTTTCATGGGCATTTGAAAAGAATGTGTGTTCTGTGGTTTTCGGGTGGAATGTTCTGTATATATCTACTAAGTCCATCTGGTCTAATGTGCCCTTTAAGGCCAGTGTTTCCTTATTGATCTTCTGTTTGGATGATCTATCCATTGGTGTAAGTAGAGTGTTAAAGTCCCCTACTATTATTGTGTTGCAGTCTATTTCTCCTTTCCTGTCTGTTAATAATTGCTTTATATATTTAGGTGCTCCTATGTTGGGTGCATAGATATTTACAAGTGTTATATTTTCTTGTTGGATTGTATCCTTTATCATTATGTAGTGCCTCTCTTTGTCTCTTGTTACAGTTTTTGTTTTAAAGTCTATTTTGTCTGATATATGTATTGCTACCCCCGCTTTCTTTTCTTTGCCATTTGCATGGAATATCTTTTTCCGTCCTTTCACTTTCAGTTTGTGAGTGTCTGTAGGTCTGAAGTGTGTCTCTTGTATGCAGCATATACATGGGTCTTGTTTTTTTATCCAGTTGGCCACCCTATGGCATTTGATTGGAGAACTGGGCCCGTTGACGTTTAAAGAAACTATTGATAAATATGTGTTTATTGCCATTTTGTTACTTTTTTTTCTGGGTGTTTTAGTAGTTCTTCTCTGTTTCTGTCTTTTTCACTTGCTCTCTTCACTTGTGGTTTGATGGCTATCTTTAGTAATATGTTTGGTTTCTTTTGTCTTACTTTTTTGCTTGCTTATTGTATGTTTCTGATTTGTGATTATCATGAGGATCCTATTTAGTATTCTAAGTATATAACAGTCTATATCGAGTTGATAGACTCTTTAGCTTGTCCTCTTTCTAGAAGCTGTACTTTTTCACTCCCCTCCTCCCACATTTTATGTTTTTCAAATCATATATAATCTCTTGTATAGTGTGGGTCCATCCATTACCCTCTTATCATTGAAATAGGTGATTTTAGTACATTTGTCTTTTAACCTTCATATCATCTTCACAGGTAGTTAATCTGCTAGCATTACTATATTTTTACCTTTGCAAGTCATTTTATTGCATGTTTTTTTGTTGTTGTTGTTTTGTTTTCTTGATAATAATAATTTTTTAAAAAAAATCTCTATTTGTGGTCATTGCTTTCCCACTTAAATAAGTCCCTTCAGCATTTCTTATATAACTTGTTTCTTGGTGAGAAACTCCTTTAATTTTTGCTTGTCTGGGAAGCTTTTTATCTCTCCTTCCAATGTGAATGACAACCTTGATGGATAAAGTATTCTTGGCTATAGGTTTTTTCCTTTTAGCACTTTAAATACGTTGTGCCATTCTTTTCTCGTCTGTAGAGTCTCTGCTGAGAAGTCTGCTGATAGCCTGATGGGCTTCCCTTTATATGCCACTGGTGGCCTTTCTCTGGCTGCTTTTAGGATTCTATCTTTGTCTTTAATTTTGGACATTTTAATTATAATATGTCTTGGTGTGGGCCTCTTTGGGCTTATCTTGTTTGGAGCTCTCTGTGCTTCCTGAACTTGGATGTCTGTTTCCTTCCTCAGATTAGGAAAATTTTCCTCTATTATTTTGACAAATAAATTTTCTGTCCCTTTGTCTCTCTCTTCTCCTTCTGGAACACCTATAATCCAAATGTTAGCAAGCTTGATATTGTCCCAGAGTTCTCTTAGATTGTTCTTATTCTGTCTAATTCTTTTTTCTTTTTTCTGTTCTGCTTGGGTGATTTCCTCTAGTCTTTTGTCTAGCTCGCTAATTCATTCTTCTGCATCCTCTACTCTGCTATTGAGTCCCTCTAGTGAATTTTTCTTTTCAAGTATTGTATTCTTCATTTCTGATTTTTTTTATATTTATCTTCCAGTTCTTTGCTGATGTGCTCATTGTGTTCATCCAGTCTTCTCCCAATATCTGTGAGCATCCTCATGATATTTTGTTTGAACTCTTTGTCAACTAGGTAGCTTGTTTCTGTTTCATTTAGTCCTTTTTCTGGGGTTTTGTCCTGTTCCCTTGCTTAGAAAATATTCCTTTGTCTCCTCATTATGCATCTTTCTCTGTGCTAATTTCTATGCATTAGGTGAGTTGGCTATGTCTCCTGATCTTGGAGAAGTGGCCTTATGTATAAGATGCCTTATGAGGCCCAGCAGTGTGCTTCCCTCTCCTCACCAGTCCAGAAGATCCAGGAGTGACCCCTTTGTGGGCTACTTGTGTCCTTCTGCTGTGACAGGGTTGCTCCCACTGCAGGTACCCAGGGAGTCTAGTTTTTCCTTCCCTGGCCAGCTGTTTGTAAATCCAGTTTGGGGAGCCTCAGCACCATTGGCTACAAAGTCTATCAGCACACTCCTATTGCAGTTTTCCTCTTAATTGGGTTGGTACTCAGTGTAGCTGGTTGCTAGGCTCAGGGGCTTATAGTTGCTATAGGCCTCAGGCCCACAAGGCTGTGGTTGGTTCTCTTAGGAGTGCAGCTGAGTGGGCCTGGCCCTAGGGATGGGAGCACTCAATTGTTTCAGGCTTTGGAAGGTGGGGCTGATCCTTTTTATGGCTATTTGTGAAGCACAGGGCTTCTGCCACTGATAAACCTCACCCCCCATAGGACCACACAGACCATCAACACAGTCCTGGTCCATGCACACTTCTCAACCCCTTGGAGCAGACCCTGATGCAGGACTGCAGAGGCACCCACCTCTCCACCAATGCCCCCCACAGTTCACCTGGTCCTCACACAGGCCCTGCCCCACAGAGGCAGACACCCTTGCCTGCCTATAGAGGATCAAGGCACCCAATAAATGCAGGCTGAAAAGTAGCCTGGGGGCTTGCTGTTAGGTGGGGCCAGTCCTTAGGGTGGGTTGCCTGCCCTGGCTGAACTGGATTAAATCTGTGCTCTAGTGGGCATGGCAGACCCCTTGGTTTACAGGCCAAGGGATGAACCTCAATGGTGCTGCCCACCGGGGTCCGTATCAGTATGCCTGGACGAGTTCAGAACAATGGCCCCCACCATTGTCTCAGTCTCCAGAGAGATCCCTCCTCTCACCAAGATGCACCCAGGACCCACCAGGTGGGTCTCATTTATCCAAAGGACTGTCAACCTTCTCTCTGGTGATTTTAGGTTGCTGCAATGAGTGAGTTTGTGCATGGGCCCTTTAAGACTGGGGTCTTTTTGGCTTTGGGGCCCATAGCTTTTCTGGGCATATCCTGGCTGCAAGAGATGGTAAGGAGTTGTGGCTATATGCTACCAGTGTTATTTTCTCTGGAAGATGACCCTGGATTAAAACTACCCTCAAACTGTTTATCAAAAATTTTACATTCTCTAAATTTTAGATAACATGAAACATGACCATGTGAAAATACAAATGTATTTCAAAGGTAAAGTGGTAAGTATAAGTTAGTAATCATGCTCTGTTACATGAAGGAAGATGTATTTGGTATAATCCTAGCCAACATTCCATATTTCCATGCAAAATATGAACTTATTTCTCATGCCAAAACCTACACATTGCATATCTTGGCCCTTGTATTAGTTTGCTAGCTTCCATAACACAATACCACACATTGGATAAATTAAACAACAGAAATTTATGTTCACAGTTCTGGAGGCTGGAAAGTCCAAGACTAAGGTGTCAACTGGTTTGGTTTCTCCTGAGGTCTCTCTCCTCAGCTTGCAGGTGGCTACCTTCTCACTGTGTCTGCACATGGACTTTTTGCTACACATCCTCATGCCCTCTTCTTATTAAGACACTAGTCAGATATCATTAAGGCCCACACTAAGGGCCTCATTTTAACATCATCACCATTGAAGGCCCTATCTCCTAATATAATCACATTCTGAGGTACTGGGAACTAGAACTTCAACATATGAATTTTGGGCTACCCCGGCTCAGCCCATAACACCATCTATAATAATTTAAAAACAGGGCTATGAGTCAAATCTATGTCAACCAGATTTATTTTTTTTTTTAATTTTAGATCTCAAAGTCCTGTCTGTAACTTTTATCTTGGTAACCATTACCTCCCTCGGTCTTAAATCATAATAGCTGGTGACGGTACTTGATCATTTATCTCTGCTTTGTTTCAGCTCCTCCCATGACACATGACTATAGCATGTTGCCCAGGGTTACCAGGTATGATTGTGCCGATTGTGCCCACCAAAATGGACACAAATGCCTGACTGAGGCAGTGAGTGAGGGAGGGCTGAAATTCAGCCTGCTTCTGTTTGTCACATGTGTGACTTGGGTCAGAGTCTCATCAACCCAGAATAAGGGATGTCCAGATAAAGTTGCTGAATGGGCTTGAGATTATTTTGAAGGATTGCCCATCAAATTCCAAAACATATCACTGTAATTTGATTAGTGAAGGTTGCCAACAGTGTTGATAAATATCTTGTTTATGGAAAATGAAAACATATGTCAAGGGCAGAAACTGCACCTGAGACTCTTACTTGAAGAGTCGACATTTCTTGTTATGTACCAATGACTTCAGCATTGTTGAAACGCGGTGATACATCAACTGCACAGCACATTATTCCCTGGGCTTTCATTCTACATGCTTTTGAAAGCAAAGCCATACGTGCATACATATAAATGTTCAGCATGGTAAATAATATTACACAATATCAGGTACCAGTTAGTGTAGAACATTAC
Organism: Equus quagga; assembly: GCF_021613505.1. Taxonomy (NCBI): domain Eukaryota; kingdom Metazoa; phylum Chordata; class Mammalia; order Perissodactyla; family Equidae; genus Equus; species Equus quagga. The sequence goes on along the minus strand of NC_060269.1, from coordinate 52,084,795 downwards.
AGGAACTCGAGAGGAGCTTTTAAGCCATTAAGAAAAGAGTCTGCAGTGGTTTATTTAGTTTTGTTCTTTTAAAATGACAGTTGGAAGAAATGTAAGGGCCTTTCCCCTCCACATTAAATAAGAAAATTTTTTTATGGATGCCAGTTATTATTTCATGACAACATTTTCCATAGAAGGCAGATGGCAATATTTTCCAATTACAAAATAGACACGTGTAATTTTAAAAAGTCAAGTATTTCAGAAGTATAAAGTCAAACATGAAAATGCCCCCAATGACAGTCCCTACTCGCTGCACTTCAAATTTGTTCCTTCAGGGGTAATTAATCTTAACAGTGTGACATGTATATTTCTTCATATTTTTATATATGTGCACAAATACACACACACATTTTTTTCCCAGGAAAACTGAGTCTTAGTATAAACTGCCTTTATTAATTAATTAATGTTTATTCAGTACATATTGTGGCATCTCTCAGTACAGAGTTAATAGGAATCTATTGCAGTTTTGAAATGTGGTATTCCATGTTATACATTTAAAATAATACATATAGTCTTTCACTAATTAATGTTTCAGCTTTTTTCAATTATTCACTAAAAATAATACTTCAATTAAATCTTCATTCATATATTCTCATGGATAAAGGTATTCCTGGATATTTATTTGGAGAATTGAAGAATACTCGGTAGTCTGAATTCCCCCTGATAGATGTCCATGTCTTAATCTCTAGAACCTGTGAATTTTACCTTTGTGGCCAAAGGGACTTTGCAGATGATTAAGATAAGAATCTTGAGATGGGTAGATTATTCTGAATTATCTGGATAGATCTTAAACGTAATCACAAGGATCCTCATAAGAGGAAGGCAAGACTAAAACAAAAATGGGAAAAGTCAATGTGACGATGGAAGCAGAGATTGGATAGATAAATAGATACAAAAATAAATGTATGTGTGTACTGGGGTTTGCAGACGTACATATATTTTCTTGCTCTGTCCACTCAGCAGGCCTAGAAGCACTGACGTCTCAGTAGTCCAGATCTCGATTGATAAACACTATTCTCCACTAAAGGTACAGGGACTCCTTGGAGAAACGGTTGATTCTAATGTTGGGCAAGAGATATGCAAGATGATCCTGGAGTATTTTAGTTCCAAGAAATAAGGAAATAATCAAAGAAACAAAGAAAATGAAAATTAAAAAGGATGGAGCATATCGAAAGGGCACAGGAGTCATCTGAAAGGGCTCCCAAAAAGGCAAAGCTAAAACAAATTATTAGGACTCTAACCCGAAGAACAAAAAATAAAATCCTTGAGTCTACGTGGTATAAATAAATGGTTGAATAAATAAATAAATGGGGGAGAAGAGACAAATCTTCCTTACAGGAGAGTTCTAAATGATATATACAGATATTCTCTACTCCAGGATTTGAGCTTAATTCCCCTCTCCTTGAGTGTGAGTTTGATTTAGCGACTACCTTCTAATAAGTAGAGTCATGGAAAGGGAAGCATGATAACTTTAAAGTCGAGAACAGTGACTCTATGTTAGTCAAGTGATCAAGGTTAATATCACCAGTGACATATGACATAAAATGTTATCACATAGGTTTCCTATGATGAGATGAGAAGGGAACTTCACCTGCATGTTATTATTCCCCAAAACCTATAATGCAACCTCATGAGAAAATATCAGACCAGTCCCAGACTGAGCGACAGTCTACAAAATATCTAACCAGCACTCTTCAAAACTGCGAAGAACCTAAAAACCAAGGAAACAGTGAGAGGCTGTTACAGATTTGGAAATGACTAAGGAGACATGCTGACTAAACGCACTATGGTATACTGGAGTGGATTCTGGACTGAAAAAAGGACATTAATGGAAAAGCTGATGAAATCCATAGAAAGGCTATAGTTTAGTCAATAGTATCACACCGATGTTAATTTATTAGCTGTGACCAATATACTATATAAAACAAATATATATAAAATACTAATATTAGGGGAAGTTCGATAAAGGGTACAGAGGAACTTGGTACTATTGTTGCAACTTTTCTGTAAATCTAAAATTATTCCAAATAGAAATTTAAAAAATAAAAGAAATTATTCAGTATATATATATATATATACACACACACATAACCACAAAAATTTCATCAGGCCCCCAAGGTAATATGGGAAAATCAAGTCTTTAATAACAGCAAACCATTTCTTCAACCTGGCTACCAAACCACTGTGGAACTTTACTTATTTGGTTCTTATATGTCATTCTAATTACCTCTTCCCTGCTGGAACCGTTTGGGGAAAAATTTCTAAGAGTATGGAATACAAAGCCCACAGTATTATTGAAATAAAGATTAAAAATTTTCATTTTGTTTAAGGAGATATTTTTTCTGAGAGTGACTAAATGTACTAATTTTTATGCGAAAGTACTCACTGCATTAATTTACCAGTGTGTTAAATACTTTCTCCTGACAAACTTTTACTTGAATGGCTATTTTTAGACTATGCAAATCCTGCTGAGATTAGTTTAGTGAGTACTTAAGTTTTCTCCATGATTGAAAGAACATACAGCACTCAAGTGCAAGGTATTATTAAATTTTCTGTGCTGAAGCATGTGGATTTTTCCCCCCAAAATACTAGAGCCTAATAGCAAAGCAGAAATTGCTCATGTTGCTGCAAAGTTAGAAACTGGCTTCATGAAAGCAATCACGTTCAATTCTCCCTTTTTCATTCCACCTAAAAGCTAAACACAATACCTTTGAAAAAAAATGTTAACAGAATTAAGGATCTCCCATGGACTTAAATACGTGACTGCTGTCATTATAACCTGTGGAACTGAAGACAAGTCTCAAAATATTGCCCACACCAGAGGAGGTATTTCAAACACTGAACATTAAAGACTCTGTAATTTTCCCCAAAATGTATCATTAAACTAGGTTGCAGCTAAGACTTAGAATTCTCTCCTTTCATCTGACCTGAAAAGCTCAACCTGAGTTTAGACTTCTTCCCCTGGCCCTCACCCACCATTTTGTTCATGAGTATTCTCTTCTATTTTCCTAATATAAATACTGTGTTCTAGATCTCAAAAAATTTTAACCCATAATCTGGGTTACTTCTCTATCTCATTTAGTAATTTTTTGAAACAAACTTCTGCAGTTATCTTAGAGCTTCTCACTGATCAATTCTGATAGTCGAATGATTACCTGAATAGTGATCAACTGTTCAAAATAAAAGATAGTGAATACAAAAGGTCTGGTTATTTCTAAGCCACACATGAACATGAACACGACATTGCTAACTAAATGTTTCATCATTCCCTAGTTGTTTGCTGCAAATAAGACTAAGACTACAAGGTCAAGCACTAACCTGGTTGCATAGTGGTTAACTTTACACCGTCTGTTTTGGCAACCCAGGGTTCTCAGGCTTGGATCCCAGGTTTAGACCTGCACATCACTCATCAAGTCATGCCGTGGCAGCAACCCACATACAAAAAATAGAGGACGATGGGCATAGATGTTAGCTCAGGGACAATCTTCGTTGAGCAAAAAAAAGAAAAAGACTGCAAGATCAATCTGTGCAAGTCATTTAATTTTACGATCTTTTATAATTTTTGTCATCAAATATTTATTGAGAATGTCCTTGGAACCTAACAAGGTATGAAAATAAAGAAGTGGTTACTGGTCACAGTTGCTTATGGTCTAAACATCTTAAGTTGCCAATCTGTCTTAAATGTTATTAATAGCAGTCAAAAAACACATTTGTAGCTTTACTGTGAAAATCAACAAAACAAAACAAGGAAGATCTGTTTAAAATGGTAATATATAACTTGCTTAATATAAAAGAAAGATTAAAAAGTAAATATTTGCATTAAAGAAAAGAGGATCTAAAATTTGTTTCTAGTTTGTCATTTAATTTCATACTTGCATAACAATGACACAACATCACACACTGTTTCCTATATGCTTTGTGCTAGATGCTTACATAAGTTAGGTCCTATAATAGTCACCATGGTTTTAGGAGGTAAATTTCTTATTTATTTATTTCTTATAGTTTTTTATGGAGATAAAATTGATGTTGTAAAATGTTTACCACAATCAAGTTAATTAACACATGTATCACCTCACATAGTTACTTTTTTTGTGTGTGAGAATGCTTAGGATCTACTCTCATAGCAAGTTTCAAGTATACAATATAGTACTGTTAACAATAGTCACTGTGCTTTGCTTCAATCCTCAGAACTTATTCATTTTGTAACTGGAAGTCTATAGCCTTTGACCAACATCTCCCCATTTCCTCTACCTTCCAACCTCTGGCAACCACCCTGTTGCTATGACTTGGAATTTTTTTTCTTAGATGCATGCATACAGTATTTGTCTTTCTCTGCCTGACTTATTCTTTAGCACAATGCCCTCAAGGTCAACCCATGTTGTCACAAGTGGCAGGATTTCCCTTTTTTATGGCTGAATAATATTCCAATGTGTGTGTGTGTGTGTGTGTGTGTGTGTGTGTGTAGCTCACATTTTCTTTATTTATTCATCCAGTGATGGAAAATTAGTTTTTTTCTGCAGTTTGACTACGGTGACTAATGCTACGATGAACATGGGAGTGTAGATATCTCTTTGAGATACTGATTTCAGTTCCTTCGGATATACACCCAGAATTGCTGGATTGTATGGTAGTTCTGATTTTAAGTTTTTGAGGAAGCTCCACACTGTTTTCCATAGTGGTTGTACCAATTTGCATTCCCAGCAGGAGTGCACAAGGGTTTCCTTTTCTCCACATCCTCTTTTTGAGCATGGCCATTCTAACAGGTGTGAGGTGATAGCTCATTGTGGTTTTAATTTTCTGTTTTCCTGATAATTAGTGATGTTGAGCATCTTTTAATGGACCTATTGGCCATTTGTATATTTTCCTGGTAAAAATATCTATTTAGGTTTGTTAGAGGCAAATTTCTATCCATTTTAATGTTGAATTGAGGTCCAATAATGAGAGCCAGATTCACACATCTTGTAAATAGTGAACTTCAATTCAAAATAAGATCTGGCTGGCTATGAAACTTATTTCTTAAGCACTCTGCAACATGACTTTTCTCTTCAGTACTCATTTTTAAACATGAAATTATAAATATAAAAATGGTTTTAATTTACTTGTCAGTTTACTGCTGTTAAAGATATGATCATATATTTACTGAAAGCCCATTATAGGCCAGGTACTTATGTAGGAGTTATGCATATATTTATTGTTGCAATTTTAAGAACAACTCTATAAGGGTAATACAATTGTTAGCTCATTCTACAGATGAGGAAACTGAGGCTCAGAGAGCTTAAACAACTTTCCTGAGATCACAAAGCTAAATGGGGGCACAGGATTACCCATGCAATCTGTTTTCAGAGACACTGCTCTTAAGTTATGTGCTCTAGGAATCATAAAAATATTTCACAGGCCCAGCCCGGTGGCGTAGTGGCTAAGTTCACATGCTCTGCTTTGGTGGCCCAGGGTTCGCAGGTTTGGATCCTGGGCACAGACCTAGCACTGCTCATCAAGCCATGCTGTGGCAGCATCCCACATCAAATAGAGGAAGATTGGAACAGGTGTTAGCTCAGTGCCAATCTTCCTCACACACACACACATGCACACATACACAATATTTCACAATACAAAAGAAATGACAAGTTCAATCTTACGCTTTTCTGATTTATCAGAGTTCTTAATGCATCTCCATTATTGTGTCTTTGAATGTCAGAGTTTGTGATAATGTTACATCTATAAAAGTTGAAATTTTAAACCAAACCTTTCAACAAATCTTTTAAAGATTGTTCATGGTTTAATTATTCACATTGCAATGTTATATGTAAATGCTATATAATAAAGATATCCTAAAGATTCTGCATAAATTTATATCAGCATAGTTATAAAAATTTCATTGTATTTTAGAAACAGAAACTTAAATGTCTTCACTATAAAACTAATGGAAAATCTGAGACTATTAAGAAACTAGATATTCATATTTAGCAATACTTTAAAATAAGAATATTTTATTTTCTAAATGTCAAAATTAGATTTTTATGCATAAAAGTAACTTTTTAGATCCAGAGTGTCATTTCATACTGGCTGAAGTAAAACGCAATAAATAACCTGGACTTGAAGAATTGCAGACTTCTTTTTGGAGAGACTGCAGGGAATTTGAATTTGAAAATGGACAATAATTGACTAGATGGAATGTAGCAATATTTCTGTCATGGTTTTAATTGGAAATCTTTATCTTGCCATGTTTTTACTAGAGGCTGGTTGGGTCTATTTTATTTGTCTGAATCAGCAGAATGAGATGTGTCAAAAATGTGTAAGTTTTGATCTTCTGAACGTTATGAGGAAAGCCTTTCAAATAGATTTTAGTGTACAGAGATTTCCATCATTTACAGTGCTAGGTCAACTCTTTTTAGTAAACTAGACAACTATCCTTTACTTCCATTAAACTGTGCTTTGATCAGGCAAACCAGATGCATTTAAGTCTAGAAATCATGTTATAGATCATTGTGTTTTAATAAGTGAACCCCATGGATAAAAATGGTCATCTTATTTGGATTCATTTCCCTAAAAACAATAGCTGGTATTTGAGTGCTTGGTGTATACCAAGCATCTGAATTTGCACTTTAAATGCATTATCCAATTTGTTATGCAATTGTAACAAAAAAGTTTGATATTAATGTTTAATATTCCATTTTCAGTTAAATTGCAACAGCTATGGAGAATGACAGAATTGTTAGTGTGTTACTTAATTCAGTAAAATGTGTAATAATTGTGTCTTTGGCGCAAAAATACATCATCCAGTGGGCATATTCTGCTAATATATGTTGATATTGGAAGAAATTCACAACTCATCTAAAATCAATCCCAGAACAATCACCCCTAATGATAAAAATCTGTATATATCTCCTACATCAAGCTAACCTTTTTTCTATGATCTTCCAAACTTGGCAACAAAGATGAGAGTGCCAGCATGTTCTGTCTAACAGATATATTTCAAGTGATTTTTTTGAAAAGATGAAGACAAATCTGAACACACACATTTTGAAGAAAAACAAGCACACTTTTCTTTGTCAATTATACATCTTTTAAAATAGGCTTAATATCAGTAAGGCTTGACATCTTTGAAAGTGTGTATGAAGTCTGATCAAAATGATGTTATGAAAGGAAAGTATGTTAGAAAATGTCAGCAACATTGATTATTTAAGGCACTGCTAGGTACCCAATCAGATTATGTCTACTTTTTAAAATTTATTTTTATTTTTTATTTTACTTATTTATTTTTTTGTTGAGGGAGATTGGCCCTGAGCTAACCTTTCTTGCCAATAGTCCTCTTTTTGTTTAAGGAAGATTGCCCCTGAGCTAGCATCTGTGCCAAACTTCCTCTATTTTGTATGTGGGACATCACCACAGCATGGCTTGATGAGCAGTGTGTAGTTCTTCACCCGGCGTGTGAACCCATGAACCCTGGGCTGCCAAAGTGGAGGACACGAACTTAACTACTACACCACTTGGCCGGCCCCAGATTATGCCTATTTTTCAGGAGTCACCAAGAGGTTATCCGCCAATGCTTTAAAATGAAATCCATCTCAGGTAAATTGATTTTCACTACATTTCCTCTGACTAAACCTCATCATAGAAATAAGCTTTTGCTTATTTTAAAATTTATCTTCCAATATTATCTTTCTTTCATCAAAATCAGGCTTGGAGGATATGTTGTGGTCAGAGTTCATAGCTTAACAAACAAGAGGTCACTCTAAAATCATGTAATTCCTTAACCTACCAAGATGCCTTGATTTTTTAATTCTATCAAGACTTCCTGAATTCTATCTTATAGATTTTTTATTCCTAGGACCTCACATAGTGTATGTCACATAATAGAACATCAATAAAGACTTATGGAATTAATGTTTTTACACACAGGAAAATGTAGATCTTTTTTTCATTTTTATATGACATCACTTTTTTAATGTCGTTTATAGCAAATTTAGAATATTCATGAACTATATTCTACATTTGAAAAAGAAAACTACCAGTATAATGATTCTTAGCAGGAGGCTTTATTGGAGCCCTCATTAGGACTAACTCAGATAGTTACCACCTGTGGACGTGAGTGAGGCTATAAATGGAGTGGATAAAATAAGGGTTTTGGGGGCTGGTCGTGTGGTGTACTGGTTAAGTCTGGCGTGATCTGCTTTGGCAGCCCTGGTTGGTGGGTTTGGATCCTGGGCACAGACCTACACCACTCATCAGCCATGCTGTGGTGGCGACCCATATATAAGTGGAGGAAGATTGGCACAGATGTTAGCTCAGGGCTAATCTTCCTCAAAAAAAGAAAAAAAAATTTTTCAGCTATTTTGAGATATAATGGACATAAAACATTGTGCTAGTTTAAGGTATACAATGTGATCACTTGATACACTTATATATTGTGAAATGATTATCACAGTAAGGTTATCACATAATTACCATTTGTTTTTTGTGATGAGAATATTCAAGATCTACTCTCTTAGCAACTTTCAGGGACATAATGCAGTATTGTTAACTATAATCATCATGCTGTACATTAGGTCCTCAGAGCCTATTCATCTCCTAATTGGAAGTTTGTACCCTTTGACAAATATCTCCCCATTTCCCCCTACTCCCCCAGCTCCTATAACCACTGTTCTACTCTCTGTTTCTATGAGTTCAACTTTTTGGTTCAATCCTATTACAGAAGGCTTGCAAGAGACACTTCTAAGTAGGTTGTAGTTGAAAGATTTTTTTCTGATGTTTTCTTTTATATTTCAAATTTATTATTTCTATATTTTACATATTGATACTGTGCTTATTACTTATATTATTCCATTTCTCTAGAGCTACATTTCATGATATCAATACATTATTTGTGAATTTCAATAATTGTAGCTTAAATAACTGATGATGCTTTGGCATTAATGTATTTTACTTTGTAATCATATTTTATTTTATTTGTTTTTATACAAAGACTTCTCCTTCTGATCTTCACATTCTCCTTTCCTGGGTATCTGTGATTTTATCTGCTTCTTACAACTTAATAAACTTGTTTTGTTAAAAATCACTTCATCCAGTTTGGCATTTAAAACACAGCCCATTATTTTTAGATTGGCAAAGAGTGAAATGTTGATGCACTCTATATAAAATGTATGAAATTCCAAGGAATTTTTGTCTTGTTTCTCTTTAACAGTAACAGCAACCAAAAATGTCCATTAGAGCAAATTTTACCTAGACACATGTTTGAAAGGATAAATAAACCTTTTCCTTTGCTGCATGAGTATCTGCCAGTCACTTAGTCTCTCTAGCTCTGTTCTTCTGGAAATCTTTTAAGAACCAACTGTTTCTAAGGAACATTGGTTATGAAACAAATGACCGCTGATTGGCATAGTACATCTATATGAGGAGCCATGATAAATGAATTACAAATACTTGATGTCATGGCGTTGGGTTTCTCTGAAGACAGTAACTCTTGAATTGGCTTGCTCCTGTGGGGCACTGAAAGATAGGCCTATGGATTGTTACAAGAGATAATTGGCCCCTGTGTGGTATGGGGCTTTCTGATCCATTGTGGACTCCACACCTACCTATGAGGAGCTTACCTTTTGGAACCTGGACTGTCATCAGGGGAGAAAATAGATCCTGGAGGGCTGCATAAAATGCTGCAAAGTTCTCTGCTTAACGTTGTGCTCCCCTTTTGGCAAGCGGTGACTTGTGACTCCTGCCCCATAGTCTTCAGAGCAGATTAAGCCAAGCACGGTCTGTGATAGCCTTACAAGTCAGAATGTTTACTTGGACAGAAGAAGACCCCCTGGCAGGCAGAGTAACATTATATGCCACAAAACAGCCATATACTAAAGATGTCATAAATTTTGCATTATCTTCCAGGTTTATACATTAATGCCTTCTCTTTCCAGGGGTTGGAGGTGGGAATCTCATAAACAAAAACAAAACATATTAGCGAAAAACAAATATTTGACAAGTATAAGAATATCACAGCAAATTTACCAATATTTATTGGACTGTCGAGACCCAATGACTACACCACTTCAAGAATTTTTCACTTTTCTCTCAGTTACAGATACTTTCTAAATGACCCAAGATGCTGCTGTTGGTAACTTACATACAGCCTAGATATTTTTAATTATTGGATTAAAATTCAGAAATGCAGGGGCCAGCCCGGTGGTGCAGTGGTTAAGTTCGCATGCCCCAATTCTCGGCACCCCGGTGTTCACCAGTTCAGATCCCGGGTGAGAACATGGCACTGCTTGGCAAAAGCCATGCTGTGGCAGGTGTCCCACGAATAAAGTAGGGAAAGATGGGCATGGATGTTAGCTCAGGGCCAGTCTTCCTCAGCAAAAAGAGGAGGATTGGCAGTAGTTAGCTCAGGGCTAATCTTCCTCAAAAAAAAAAAACAAATTCAGAAATGCAAATGAATAAATATGTATGGTGGTCTATGTATCATTAAAACTTTCATCCAAATTTTTATTTAAATATTTCAGAGTCAATAGCAAGTGAATATAATAGCTCTTTTGCTCTAAGGAAGATTTTTCTATTTTCAATATTAAATTACTATGATTGTTGTTCTTATTTGAGCTGAACAAAGATATCACAGACGTAGAATACAATTGTATACTTTAAAAAAACCCCTCATGGCTGTTGTTTATTATAGCAGAAGGATGACATTAGAATCAGCAAGGGGAAAAGACACATTAAGTAGGGTCTGGAGTGTGGGGAGTCAGGACGGGTGGAGAAGACACACAGAACACACTTCTTCCTCTAGCAACAGTTGTAATATATGTAATTAAATTGTGGTATTCTTCTCTGAAGGAAACAATAGTTAAAATAATGGGATAAGAATAAAGTCATTTTCAAAAGCCGTATCTCATTAGAGGAGAATATTTCATTGAATTAACTTATAATGTAAGAAATAACTGCATTAGGAATTAAACATTAATTAAAGTTATATTACAACTATGAATTGTTCACACAAGCCTGTTTAGGAAGAGACGAAAGTTAATAACAATACATCTAAGTATTATTGTCCCTTTTCAAAGTTGCAGTGCCTTTTAAAATTTCGTGTCTTTACCTATATCTCAGAATCATTTCTCAAATATATATTTTTTATCAATAGTCACTATGAAATTCCTGAAAAATGAATTCTTTCTTAGACACACGCATCTTAGCCACTAACATCATCCTTGACTTCTTTTAATTACATTGAAACAAAACCGTATCTTTTCACCTCATTTTATCCATCTTTGAAATCTACATACATTTCTGATACTTTTTGAGACAAGAAAAGCCTAAAGAAGAGAATAGCCAGGCAAATAAATAAGTACACTGTTTAAATAAATAATAAATAAGTATACTATGCTGTTTACTTGTGAATTGGCAACAATTTCGAATTTTTTCCATATGCTGAGTTTAGTTTTCCCTTGGTGACTTTTCTTCACACCTTTAATATGTGCTGAGTTTTATCACAAAAATACTTCTTTTAAATGAAACCAATCTCTTCTTTGAAATCTCTCAGAAATGTTCGGCCTTGTGTGAACAAAAGAATGGAAACCATGGAGAACAAATCTGGAACTGTAATACATGAACTCTGTTGCTCCACAAAGAACGAAATACGTGTTTTAGAACAAAAAATGGTAATATAATAAAAATAAGACTGAGGGTCACAGAAGGATCAAGCAGAAAAGTTAGAAGAAATCTTTTAGCATGGGAAAGAAAACATAATCAAGATGTAGATAATTCAAATGTGGGTGCTGAAACAAATTATTTAGTGCACTTTCAGTCTGAAGCACAGATTACTTCATTTAAAGATGCTACTTTTTATTTAGACAAATATCTTGATGTTTAATACAAGTGGAAGATATCTAAAAGTTATGAGTGTACTATAATCATATGATTTCCACCTTCTGAAAAGTTCTGGGTTGGTGTAGTGCTGATATTTACATAAAAAGGTCCACTGGAAACCCAGAGCTAAAACTGAATTCCCCCAAAAGGTCACTGGTGTTCATGGGTAAAAAGCAAATAAAAAGTCTGGTGTATCAACTGGTAAATGTGTACTGTTTTAAACTAAATACCAGTTTAAACTGTTTGGACTGAACATGAAACTGTTTTGCATAACGAAATTATGAAACAACATAACAAATATTGCTTCATAAAACTATGTAAAAAACTAAACAACTTCCCAAATAAAGAGCTTGATGTCCATTTTGTAGCATTAAAATTAAAAAGGAAAGAAAAATTAAAGTAAGAAAGAACAACAAAAATACGATGTTGGAGAGAAGACTAGAATTACCCAGATTTTTGTTTAAATAGCATTTTGATTCAGTACTTGTACTGATTATTACATTCAGCCTTTTAAACAGTTTCATCTACATCACTGATGTGCCGACTTCCATTTTAATATCAGGGCTGTATCACCAGATTGGGTCTTGGCATTTTACCAGTAAGAGTTTCTGCCATAGAATTTCAGTGTTGAGAGGATATAAAAAATGGAATACAGGAAGACATAGGAGAAGATTGTGTGGCCTTAGACAAAATATTACTCACTTTTAGGATGAGCATGGATGCTTTAAGATAGTGCTGGTGATAGCTCATATTCTAGGTTGTGAGTTCAAAGGCAGTACTATTGAATAGTAAAAAATACTATATTAACATTGATATACAGTTAACCCTCAGTTCCGATCCATTGCCATAACACCCATCAACAATCAACAATGAACTAGTAAGTTAAGAAACAAACAAATAAACCAAAAAACCTAATGCCATGTTTTTTGCTTCCCTCAAGCATTTTCTCCCGCTTCCTTCCAGAGCTATAAAATTATCTCTAGAATTATATCCTCGTAGGAATGCACTTAAAGACACTGAAGCAGTCTGAATCCCCACCCTTCCACCTCCCAATAAACAGAATGCATCATCAAAGGGGCAATAGAGTTTAATGAAGAGGCCATTTACAAAGATGTGGTCCGGTTTAAAGAAAGAGTAGAGAGTCATTGTCACTCCCAGGGCTCCAGCTGTGGAAGAAGGGTTGCCTTTTAGGAGTTGTGGCCTTAAGGAAAGCAAGGCAGCCATCAACAAACTGTGTCCAGACAGGTGGAAGAATAAATATCCTGATGTTTTTCTCCTTGCGCTCTCTGATATTAAATGTAACCGGAAGCCAAGGGGCAAGGGAGCCTGGGTAATGTAGTCCATGGGGATCAGCCTCCATCGGGAACCAGTGGTACAGAGATGAGTGGAACAAGGAAGAGAGGGAGAAAAAAAGAGTATTCCACACCACTAAGTTTTGTGAATATGGTTCTTCCATCCAGGAATGACTTGAAAATTTTCAGTCCTGTGCCCTCAAATAAAAATCTTGTCAAAAGTAAAATAATTGCAATGGAAGTAACTGCACTTAATATGAATATTCCTGAGTATTTCCGAGTTTGTTATTTTCTCAAAGAGTCATTCACTTTGGACTTGAATAGCGCCTAACATAATATACTTAATAAGTCATTGTTGGGCAGAATCACAGGAAGATGGAAAAAGGTTGGAACCAAGGGTTAGGAACTGACCCAGGATCAGCTGCTTTTTACCACAAGGTAAAATATATAAAGAAGAGTTTGAGCCACTCACAGAAACACGTCAAATGTGATTTTTATTGTCACAACATAATTTATCATTTCTATTCTATATTTTTCAACAGAGTTTATGATGCTAATTATAGGGAAAAATAAATGATAACTGTGTTTTCAGCCTATACCATAGGCTTTTTACGTATTATCTCATTTAATCTTAAAACAACCCTAAGAGCTATGTTCTATTTTCCCCTTTTTCACAGAACAAAACAGGAAGGCTCAGAAAGATTTTGTAATTTATCCAAGATCACATAGCAAGTAAAATTTCTCATTTAAACTTAGTCTTCCTGAGTCTGAAACCCATGCATTTTTGTCTTACATACATACACACCAAAACTTCCTTTATTATATCAGTTTTAAGTACATATTTAGTCTTTAAAATAAACTTAAAGAATTTTCAAGTTATACCCATCACTGCCTTCCTCATGCCATTTAATTAGTATCTGTAGTCCAATCAGATATTACTTGTCTTATGAAATTCTATCTGCTCTGGCCTTTGTTCTGTCACATCTAGTCTATCTAGCAAATTAAAATAAATCTTTTGTCTACGTAGACTTTATCTGCTTTTGTTATGGCCCTTAGGCATTCCTTTTTCTTTCACAACTACAGAAATTAGGCCTTCCTCTGCCTTTTCTATGTTGTTACTCAAATTGACTTTCCTCTAAATTCAAATCTGTGTTTATTCCCATTTTCTATCCTATTGTATTTGCATATTCTACTCTTTGCTCTTTTCACCATAGAGATCCATGCAGACTTTTTCTTTTTATTCTATCTGTCCTCTGTTTCTGCTTAGCTCTTTGAATGGATTACCTTTTTACTGTCAATTTTTAAAATATTTTCTCATTCTTTTCCATTAAAGTTATATTCTATTACATTGCCATTTGATATATTCCTAAGTTGTTAATGAGTAGAATCTCTTTGATACATTTTTTTAAATGCAGTATGTTTCTCAGAAGCATGGAGAAAATTTATTGTTAGTGCCATCAAATCAGATACTGACTCCTAGTATACAGCAGAGCAAAACACTGCCTGGTCTTTTTGCACCATCCTCTCACCTTCTGGCACTGTATCAGACAGTGTTCTACAATTATTCATAGAGTTTTCGGGGCCAGTTTTTTTCCAAAGTGGGTAGCCAGATCCTTCTTCCTAGTCTGTCTTGGTCTACAAGCTCCACTGAAAGCTATCCACCATGGAGGACCCTGCTGGTATTTGAAATACTGGTGACATAACTTTCAGCATCACAGCAGCATGCAGCTGCCACAATATGACAACCAACAGACAAGTGGTATGGTTCCTTGACCAGGAAACGAACCCCATTATAGTGATGAGGGCACTAAATCTTAACCACTAGACCCCCAGGGCTGGCTATGGAAAAAATGAGTAATCTTCATTCAACTTGCTAATATTCAATCATTCAACAAATGTTTATTAAGAACTGATTATATACCAGGCACTCATGTAGGCTCTAGTGATGTGAGCAGTGAATACAGCAGTCAAAATCCTCATGGAGCTCAAATTCTATGGGGAAAAAGATGAAGACAGGAAATTAACACATTTATAAATAAAGTAAACTATATAGATATATATTGATAAGTGCTATGGACAAAAGAAGCTGGATAAGGATTTAAGGAGTGTTAGGATGATGATGCAGTTTTTAAAAAGATAGCTAAGCAAAATCTCTTTAAGAAGGTAACATTTGAATAATATCCTGAGAATGAGGAGCTATGTGCCTATGTGAGACAGAGAGAGAAGAGAAGGGATACTTGTAGAAAGAGTGCTCTCACAAAAAGGGACAATGAATGCAGACACCCTTAGATGAGGGCAGGGGGCACAGAGCACAGCAAGGGAGCCTATCCTTTCGGACTGGAGCCAGGTCAGTGGGAGAGAGAACTGAGGTCTGACAGATAATGCAGGTCCTTGTATGTTACTGTAGGGACTGTGGCTAGTACTCCCAATGACAAAGGAAGGCTGCAGGGACTTGGAACAGAGGGGCATTATCTGCCTTAATATTAATAAGTTTTAGAATTGTATTTAGCATCCAATTCCATTACACAGGGAATTTGTTTTTAAGTTTCTAACAGAATCTTAAAGCTAAGCATTTAGTATTGTAGAAAAGTGACATACTAAATAATAAATATTGTCAATATTTTGATTAAGTTTACTGCAGCCTATGTTGATCTTGATGTGTTTATATAATATCCAATTCTTATCTCTGGGGCACTGCTATGTTTAAACAATTTATCCAGGAAGAAGATTAAATATTGTACCATGTTATTGTATTGCTATGTGTCATGTGCCTCTTATATGTGTAAAGATTTATGCATTCTGTTCATAACCACATTGCCAGGAGCGACTACACATTACTACAGTGCTTACATAACCAACTCCATGAGAATTTTCCTCAGACCAATGGCAATCTGGCAATTCACTGAAAGGCAGAAGTTCAAATAAAGAAAAAATTAGAGGGGCCACCCGGTGGCTGAGTGGTTAAGTTCCCACACTCCCCTTTGGAGGCCTAGGGTTTTGCCAGTTTGGATCCTGGGTGTGGACATGGCACTGCTCATCAGGTCATGCTTAGGCAGCGTCCCACATAGCACAACCAGAGACACTCACAACTAGAATATACAACTATGTACTGGGGGGCTTTGGGGAGAAGAAGAAGGAAAAAAAAAGGGAGATTGGCAACAGATTGTTAGCTCAGGTGCCAATCTTGAAAAAAAAATAGAAATGCGCGGAGGTACAATGGCAGCCACAAAAAGAGATATTGGTATGTCTAATGAACATCAAAACATCTTAGGAAATAGTGATACAAATTTTCTCTAGTATAGAAGTCCTCCTATAACCATATTTCTCTAAAAATGGCATTTTTTCCATTTTACATTTTCATGTTTTTCGTGCATTTTTTTATGTTGTAAAGAATTTCATGCTGCAAAAAATGAAGTGTAGTAATAGCATATTTTATTGATTATTGGAAAATATTTTTGTAATAGAAAGCTATTTTTAAAAAGCAGATAAAGATTAACCAAAGACAACTAAACTCATTCTTTTAAAATTCCCTCCTTAGAGCAGGTGAGTGTAATCAATAAATTCATTATTCGTTCTTTTCTGTACAGTCATACTTTCACTATTTGATACTGTGCTATAACATGTATCCCTTGTTAGTCTTAATATTTTGACACTATACTCCTGGATTTTCACATGCTGGTTTTAGTCTGACAAATCCTTCAGTTCCCTAAATCTACAAATCTGTTATTTAGGGTTTATAAGTTTCACTCACCAAAAAGAGTGACAGGACAATCTAATCTTTGCGTGTTTACTTTGACAATACCCCTTCCCCTAAGGGACTATCAAGATGCCAGCAATGCATGAAGAATGCTCATATTCCATTTGGGCCCTGAATTAAATAGACAACATCAGTACAGGAATGAGAGAGTTGGGAAATTTCATGACAGTCTAATCCAGTCTTGCCTAAAAGATGCACATGACTCAAGTGAAGTGGAAACTCTAAATATCATTTTTATAAAGGAAATAGACTTAGGAGGCACTGATTAATTTTACTCTTCATCTCGTACCTTTGGTCCCGGTGCTGAATAACCTTACAGCTCCAGATCTCTCTGAGATGCAAGTGACATTTTCCAAGGGAAAGGTGATGGATGAATGTGACATTAATGCCTCTATTTGTCTCCTGGCTTTTTCTTGTTTGATGAGAGAAAAGCCAGGGAGTGGACCTAGCTCCAACCAAGTAGCCAAGCCAGTACTATGCTTCCTCCTTTAGTTCAATTCCAGTAATGCTCGCTCCATCAGAAGACACACCCTCCGGCTCTTCTCCCCCAAGAATACTACACTAGAAATAAAGACTTTATGATTATGAATGTATTTACTCTTGAGGAATAAATCATTAGAAGCATTAGTCGAACTTTTACTGGCTGAGACAGAGTATTTTCTATAGTGAACCACACTAGACATTGAAAGATTTTTGTCATCCTCAAATGCTTAAGGAGAACAAGTTTTCATTTGCTTTTGTATTATATATTAGTCATAAATATATAAATTTAATCTTTGTGGATTTTTTCTTGCCACACCTGGCCAAATAATGACATGTATAACTCTTTTATAGGTCATAATAAATTATAAATTATCTAATGTGTGCTTAACACTAACCTTGTTATTAAAAATGATAATAATGAAATCCAACCACTATTTTTGCTTCTGATGAACTTATAATAGTAAGTACATAACTGATGCTTCTGGCATTCTCCTGACCATTTACTCCTAACATGAACCAATATATCTCCATTTTAGATCACATTATACTGTATTATAATCATGGCTTTACTAACTTATTCCCTTGGAAATTGTCTGAGTTCTCAAAGGACAGGCATTCTACATTTTGTGAGTTTGTTCTAAAAAACATCCAGAATTAGAAGTCAGACAAATTGTTTTTACCCGACTTGGAAAAACAAGGACATTCTGGGAGGTTGTCAGAAACAGAACCAGCTTTCTCGAAACCTTTGGGAGACCTTCCATGGAACTCCTCAATTGGTAAAATGATATGGCAACAAAAGAACAAATTGCATAAGAAAATAGCAGTTACTTGTGTCAGCCATAGCACATATAGTTTGCTTGCAATAAAATCATGGTTATATATCTTATTTATTTAAATGCACTATAATAATATTAATAATATTATAAATGCATTATAGTAACACTATTCTATTATTTATAATTAATATATTATATTAATATAAAATATTTAGTATTGTTAGTATATTAATATTAAATATTACATTAGTGTTTGTTATTTATTAAATATTATATTATTTGATTTGAGTAGCATAATATTATTTTTCTTAGATATTTCAACAGTTCCATCATTGTTTTATTTCTTTGCAAGCAAATAACATTAATCAATATTCTTAGTTAGCAAAAATGTATCCAATATTTTTAATTGATCTAATTGTGACTATCCATCCTTTTTCTATACATTTGGTCTTGTGCTCAAGCACTTATTATCTGAAATAAATCCTTTGTGTAGACTGTGGTTCCATTTCCGTTTTTCCTATACTTTTCTCCACTGCAACATGATATCTTTTAGGTTCTGACTATCTGCTTTTGGGTCTTGGAGATGAGAGAGAGCTATAAAATGTATGTGAAGCTAAATACTACCATCAACTTGTTTTTCCAGAACATAAATTTAGAAATTATCCTTTATTCTTCCTTCTCTCAGTCATTATATCCCATGGGAGACACCACATACAGCTGATTAAATGGAGTTTTACTGCTTTAGTTCAAACTATCATTGTTTGTATGCCAATTACACTTCAATTAAGCTATTTAAAAAAAAGAAAAGGTAGTTACCAGTAATCTAGATCTTTCCATTGTACTTCTGTAAAATTGACATTAAATACTTAAAAAAATATATTGGGTCTTACTGGGGCTATTTAGATAAACCCCAAGGAAAGTCTCCTGCCTTCAATGTGCCCTGCTCTGAACATCGATCTCCTGTTTCAGTTTCAGTTTCCAGGGTTTCTTCATTACATAAGTATGAAATTCAGGGTCTTTGAAATGGCACACAAAAATCTTCAAAATCTTTCAAATCTTACTCATATCACTCCTCAAGCTCAAACATTTCTTTGTGTTAGGTATGCAAAATTATTTGTAATTTTTAAAATTTATCATGTCTCCTTATCTTTGCATACATTGTTCTCTCTTGACCGCCTACAAATCTCCCAATATCCTTTAAGAGTTAACCCAAGAGTCTTTTCAAGGAGGTTTTTAATCCTAGCATTTCAGTTGAACACTCTTCAGTGGATACATTTTGAACACCTCCTTTGAAAGGCTTTATACTGGATCCCTGACATACTTTCCCTGCCCTTGATAATGCTATCGGTTAGTGAGCCACTATGTTCCCTTTTCTGTGGTCTCATAGTGTGTTGTATGTACTATGAACATTTTTAGCATCACAACATAAAGAAGTGGTTAATTTGTGTGTCTGTCTCTCCCTTTAGAGGATAAATGGCATTGGTTTAATGATTATGTCTTATTCATCACTGTATCCCCAAACTCTGGGATAGTCTTCAGTAAATATTTATAAATAGATAAACAGTATTCCTGCTCTTTACGTAACTTCTAATATTTGAAAAAATGGAGACTGATTAATTTCCATAAAACAAAATGTCACATTAGTTTTGCTTTGTCAATATCATGATTGACCCTGCTTAAATTCTAGAGCCAATAAGTTCAATTTCTTTTTAATCTCTTCGAATTGCCCTTGAGACCTCCATTCAGTAGATTCTCAACCTATGTTTTTAACCAATTGAACCATAATTGAAGACACTGGTGAAAAATTAAGGGCAAACATACAAAACAATAGATATGTTTACTGAGGTGCAAATATTTTAACATTTTACTATTACTTGAGGACTGACGTTGTTGCTTTGAGGGACATTTGCTGTTCATTTAAAAACTGCACCTCATTTGGAAGCTATTTGACTTCACTTATATCTGAAATTTAAAGAAACTCAATATAATGTAATAAAGGGCCAAATTTCAAATATTAAAAGTTAAAGCCCTAAAAAAACAGAGTAAGAAAGTTATTATTTTTATTACCAAAGATTTAATTTTATCTATAATCGGTAATGAATATTTTGATACTTTATTCTTGGGGAATTTATTTCTTGAAAACTCATATAGGACACAGACTCATCAAGATTAGAATTAAATATTCTTAATATAATGTAGCAAACATAGACCCAACTAGAGTGCCATTTTTTCAGATAATTACCCAATGTTTAATGTACTTTGCTTAAACATGCACAATACTGGATTTCAGATCTTTTTAAAGCCAAAGAAATATGCATTTACTTTAAAATTTATTGGGGATCGAAACTGTTAAATGGATAAAATTAGCTGAAGCCTAGATGGAGATTTTGATCTCTACCTGCTCTGTCCTCTCTTTCTGCTCAGTCTCCTAAAATCCCTTGACACAACCTAAGTACCCTACAGGGAAGAATATAAGGGAATGGGTGCCGTAATTTATTTGTGTGAGTGCCAGAAATTAACCTGGTCTTCAAATTCTTGTATGCCAGGTGGGTGATCTCTGCATTGACTCACAGGTGTGCTCAGGTGAAAATATATGCCCATGGGAAAGAGAAAAAAGGGAACATCAAAGGGATTGAGAAACAACACTATAATGGTCTTTTCTTGCTTCTAGTGTCTTGTTCTTGAGGTTCATATTCCTCGATTGGACTTCATCTACCTATCTCTCTATACATCTCTTTGCTTTACTAATATTTTTCCTCGTTCTCCTTACTTACATGTTTAACATCTGAAATTTAGCTATGCAGAGCTTTAACACACGACCCAGATCTGATCTGGCATTTTTTTCACGATTGCATAGGACTGTCTTCTAAATCTTCATCACTTATGTACTATTAGCTACCAGCAACGCTGGTCTTTGCAGCAGGGAGCCTCCCACCCTGTGCCGCATGACTCAGGAATTCTTATTCTTTGGTGTGTCTATTAGAATAGAGCAGAACTTCTGCCGTGGGTCCCATGCCTCAAGGTGTCCTCATGATTTGAAGTGTCTTTGAGGTAAGTCCCCCTCCAGTGACTAGGATTGACCATACAGGCAGGATGTTCTGATTCTGAACCGGGGCCTGTGTGGGTCCCAGTTGCCAGAGCACCAACTTTGAAATTTTCTAAGCCCCCTTCCAATGTCTGAGACTAGCAGTGACTGACCAGTGCCTGGTACCATTTCTCCTTTTCAGCAAAGAGAAGCTAGGTAACTTGCAAGATTAGGTACTATGACAGTTAATTTTATGTGTCAACTTGACTGGGCTACAGGATGCACAGATAACCGGCAAAACATTGTTTCTGGGTGTGTCTGTGTGGTGTTTCAGGAAAAGATTAGCATTTGAGTCAGTAGACTAAGTAAAGAAGATCACTCTCACCATTGCTAGTGGATATCACCCAATCTGTTGACGGCCTGAATAGAACAGACAGTTGGAGGAAGGGTGAAATTACTCTTTCTGCTTCAGCTGAGACATCCGTCTTCTGCCCTCATATATTAGAGCACTCCCAGTTCTCAAACTTTTCAATTCAGACAGGGACTTACACCATTGGACCCCAATTCTCAGACCTTTGGACATTAACCGAATTACACCACTGGCTTTCCTGGTTCTCTGGCTGGAGGACAGCAGATTATGGACTTTTCTGTTTTCATAACCACGTAAGCCAATTCCTATAATAAATCTCCTCTTCTATCTATCTATCTATCTATCTATCTATCAACTATCTATCTATCTATCTATCTACGTATCTATCTACCTACCTACCTATGTTATTGGTTCTGTGTCTCTGGAGAACCCTGACCAATCCAGGTGCAAAAAGGCTGTGCCTCCTTCTGATCTCTTGCAATGCTTGCTGTCCAGACATCCTCTCAGAATATTTCTTTTCAGAACCCAGCCTCCATGCTGTAAATACCCCAAGCCATAGGGAGAAGCCATGTGTACACACTCTTACGGGGTCCATAATGTGAGTCGTGTCAGAGGAGGAACAAGGCATAGAAAGAAAGAAGACTTGAGATCATGCAGCCCCCATCTGGTCGAGTCACATCTAGCCTTCTGAGTCATCCCAGCTGAGGCTCAAGATGTCTTGAAGAAAAGAATGTCACCCTTTCCTTTCTGAATTCCCAACCAGAAGTTTCAGTGAGGATAAGGAAATGGTTATTTTTTATGTCACTAAGTTTTTGGATAGTTTGTTACTCAGTCACAATCAGAATACAATTTGGTTGCTGGAAGTGAGGTCTTTCCATGATAAAACTTAAAATACGTGGCATCGGTTTGTGACCAGATGGTGAGCAGAAGCCTGACAGGCCCAACTCAATATGTGGGTGAAGGAGTGAAGGAAAATGAGGAAAATCCTACTGGTAGCTGGAGGAAAGGGGACACATTCTGTATAGTGGCAAGATTACTGCTTGCAATGATGTGGACTATACAAAATGCACGCAATGAGTTCCATGATACAGCAGATGAGATTTTTAGGCTCAGGGCTAAGGCTGCCACCTGGCTTTTTTTGTTTACTTATAATAAATTATGAGAGGAGAGAGACGAAATAAAGAGCAAACGATTCAGGTGTCGAGAAGAATTTAGAAAAAGTAAAGAGAGATTCAGGAATGTATTTCAAGGACAGCAACAGATTCTTAAAGAAAGAGCTTCAGAGCAAGGACCTAATCTCGGATGCTGTCAGGAAAACACAGTGTCATGGTAAAGACCACCAAACACCTTATTATCCCTGAAGATGGATTTAAATTGGTGTGTCACACACTTTTCAATTACACAAAAGGTCTCATGCATATTAAGAGTGTGCTCAGAGACCTTCTCAGTTAAAAGACATAGGGCTTTTGGGAATCTTCTCTTTTTCTTTGGCAATAATGTTCTTTTTTTCCCTCCAAAATGTAGAAGCATTTATTCAAAACTTGTGTGAGCAGCTTCCTTCCTCATACCCACTTGTTAATTTAACATGCTAATTGGTTATTGTTCACAGCTTTATTGAAATGTAATCCATCAACAAAAAACTCCTCTTAATTAAAGTGTACAATTTGATTAGTTTTAACACGTGTATGCAACAGTAAGATAATTAACAAATTAAGAAAAAGAAACATGTCCATGCCTCCATCCCTAGGCAAACGTGGATCAGTTGGCATTTTTTTAGAATTATATATAAATGTAATCACACAGTATGCATTCTTTTCTATCATTTTCTCACTCCAGATAATGATTTTATTTCACCTATGTTATTGCATGTGTCAATAATTCATTACTTTTTGTTGCTGAGCAGCATGCCACTGTATAGATACGCCCCAATCTGTTTATCCCTTGACCTCTTGATGGATGTTTGGGTTGCTTCTAGTGTTTGCCTCTTACAAATGTAGCTACTATAAACAGTAGAATTCAAGTCTCTGGAAGGACATATGCTTTTATTTATTTCTCTTGGGTAAAGACCTAGAAATGGAACTGCCAAACTATTTTCAAATTGCTGTCATTTTACTTCACAGGAGCAGTGTAAGAGAGTTCCAGTTACAACGATTTCAATACTTGGTACATTCAGTCTTTTTAAAAAAAATTTCAATCATTCCAGTGGAATCATGGTGGTATCTCATTGTGACTTAAGCTGCATTTTCTTAATAACTGGTGATGTTGAGCATTATTTCATGTTCTTATCGTCATCTGTGTATTTTCTTTGAAGAAGTGACTATATATCTCCTGGTTGTAGATATCTTTTCCTACTTCTTTGTATGTCTGATAATTATATATTAGAAGCCAGATATTAAGAATTTCACATTTTTTGGTGCTAGGTTTGTTTTATTTCTTTAATACTATAGGGCATTTCCTAACATGCAGTTAATTTACTTGGGATTAGTTTGATCCCTTTTAAGATTGTTTCTAAGATTTGTAAGGGCAAATAAAATACAACCTTTAGTCTAGGACTAATTTACTTCATTTATAGGGTAGTATCCTTTGAGAATTTTGCCTGGTGAATTAGGAGATTCTTCTATTTGACTAGTGGGAAGAGAAATTATTCCAAGCCTTGTTTGATTTCTAGGAATTGCTCAGCCTACTCTTTTCCAGTAGTTCTCTCTCTGGCCTTCGGTAGTTTTCATTCACAATTGTTCTTGTTAGTATTCAACCAGAGAACAAAGAAAATCTCTCTGCAGATCTCATATGGCTCCATCCTTTTCGATATATTGCCTTGAAAATTCTTGCTACTTTGGCCTCCCCAAATCCAATCTCTATCTCCTCAACTTTGGAGAACCTCTAGGCTCTGTTTGGATCTCCCTTCCTGCACTGAGACTTTGAAACTCCAAGTAATCGGTCAATCCTAGGACTCAACTTCTTTGTCCCCCCATACCATGGATCACGTTCCTGCATTACTTGTTGTCCAAAGAGGGAAAAGCATTGTTTTGTATATCCTATCCATTTTCTTCATTGTTTAAGTGGAAAGGTAAATCCTGGTTCTGATACTTTATCACAGCTAAAAGCAGAAGTGAAAATAGATATTTTCTTAGTCTTTTACTTTCAATCTCTCTCCTTTTATATTTAAAATGTATAGGAAATAGTCCAATAGGTAATATTTAGAATATGCTTGTTTTTTTAGTCTTTTATTCTTTGCCTTTTAATTGAAGTGGTTGATCCCTTTATACTGAATGTAACTATATGCACATTTGAGTTCATGGCTATCATTTTCTTACTTGTAAAATATTTCTCCTCTGATTTCCGTTCCTTTCTTATCCCTTCCCTCTTCTCGGTTAACTAAGTAATCTTTAAGAACCAATTTAATTTTATTTTCTTATTTGGATATTTCGTTATGTCTCTCATAATTATTTTTAATGGTTGCTCTAGAATTTTAGTATGCATCATTTATTTATCACAGTATATTTAGAGTTAATATTTTTCTATTTGTCTTTAAATGTAAGTATCTTAGGATCATGTAGTTTCATGTAGCCCTTTCTTTTGTTCTATATTGCAATGTATTTTACATTTGTTTACATTCCAAATCCACCACATATTGTTAGAATTCTTTCCATTAAACAAAGATATGTATTTAAAAGAAGCGAAGATATTAAAAAATAACCTTTTAATTTATCTACACATATACCATTTCTGGAGCTGTTCATTCCTCCCTATACATCTTAGTTTTGATCTGGCATTACTTCAGTATAGCCTGAAAAGTATTCTCTGACATTTCTGTTTATTCAGGTGTGACATCAAGGAATTATTTCAGATTTTATTTATCTGAAAATTAAGACTATCAGATATGGAATTTTGGTTTAATAAGTTTTTTTTTTTTCCTTTCAACATTCCAAATATGTTGTTTCATTGTCATTTGTCTTGCATCGTTTCTGATGACAAATCAGCCATTATTTGTATCGTTATTTCTATATATGGATTATCTTTTTTTTCACTGTTTGCCTTTAAAGTTTTCTTTTTGATTTTCTTTAGTCATTTGGCTATGATGTGGCTATATGTGGTTTTTCTATGTATTTATCTTGCTTAAATTTCACCAAGATTCTCGGCTGAGGTTTTTGGTCAAGTTTGGAAACATTTCATCCATTATTTCTTCAAATATGTTTTCTACATCATTCTTTTTTGCTCTCGTTCTGAGGCTTCACTAGCACACTCTTGAAGCCTTGGATATTATTCTACAGGTCATTCATGATCTCTTAATACATTTTCACTATTTTTTCCTCTATGTTTTCATGTGTATAGATTTTGTTTCCATGATTTCAAGTTCACTAGTCTTTTCTTCTGTGGGGTCCATTGGAGTGAGCTCAGGTCTAGGCCCATCTAAGATAATGGGCACAGATATTACAGGATGTATTGTACAAAAGTATCAATAGACAATCCAAAGCAGAGTTGAACTTATAATTATGGTTAAATAAAGTCTCACTTATGTTAAAGAATCAAATACGAAATATTCAAAAGCCCTGCTGCTATTTGTTAATGAAGTAATAGATATAAAAAAATAACTAGAGTGAGACTATCTATAGAGTATTAACTAAATCCATAGCTTCGGCTCTCAAATGAGAATTTACTCGTGTGAAAATAAGGTTAAATAAACACTTTGCTTTATGATCGACAATGAACTTAATTAATTGACTAATTAAATCACAAATTTAATAAATTAGTATTTTTGGCTATTTTCTAGATGGAACACTTAGAATTAAGGGTCTTTTGCATTCTATATATGCTGCAAAAAATAGTTGATTTAATATTTGAAGGAACTCATTTTTTCAATGAAATCACTTTTAGTGTTAAAATTTTTCAACACAGGAAAGATTATTTACAAAGTCAGTGATAGTAAAAATGCTAATAGTTAAGACTTAGTCAGTACTTTTTTGGTGAAAGACTGTGTGCTAATAACTTAACATGAATTATCCTATTAAATCCCCACAACAACCCTACCAGATTCTAATAACTATTATTATGAGTTTACAGATGGAGAAACTGGGGCATATAAAGGCTAAGTACATTATTTGAAGCTTACCAACTAGTAAGATGTGAATTTAGGATTCAAACTCATCACCTCAGCAACCAAAAACCTCCAACCTAATGTTGGTAAAATTTGATTGTGTTCATATATTTATAAATGATGCTCCAGAACCATGGTTTCCAATACAGCGGCCACTAGCTACATGTGGCTATTTAAAGTAAAATTAATTAAATTAGTAAAATTTAAAATTCAATTCTTTGGTTGCTATAGTCACATTTCACGTGCTTAAGAGTAATATATGGCTAATGAGTACCATACTGAACAGTGCAGATATAAAATATTCCTATTATCAAAGAAAGTTCTATTGGAGAATACTAGTTCAGAATAGTAAGTTCTTGTTCCAAATGTATTTTCTCATCGTAGGTGAAAAATATCCATTCCTCTCGCTGTGAATGGAGATTGTGATTATAATAAACTGCATTATTTGAGGAAAAGGCTGAGGACAATGCAACCTGGATGAATGTCTTTTAGGATACTTGGAGAGAGATCTTCTGGCTGAGGGTAAGTTCTTTGATGCATGGCTCAGTATCTTGCTCAAATATAATTGAAGGGTTTCCCCTAGAGTAACTTTCACTTAATTTAGAGGAAAGCAGTTGTGGCTTGAGTCTGGGGTAAAAAGAATAGCCAATAACTCTGTGATGGGATAATCTGGTGATGATGTTCAACAGTACATTAGTCCATCAATTATATGATGATTGCTCCACAATATGTCTTTGTTCATGTGCTGCGGCTTAAGGTTTGCTGAATGATTTCAGGTGTCCTAGTGCAAATTTTTCTTATACCATTTTTAGAGGCAAAAATAACAGCAAGTTGGAAGTACACATCAAAAACCTCCACATTGAGCATATTACAGTTTACAGAGAGAGAAGTTTATTCCTATAAGATACTTCTGTCGCATGTAAAAATGTGTATATGCAAGATGTTTACCATTCTATTATTTAAAAACATAAAAAATGGAAAAATTCAAAATCTTCAATAGTGACATTTTTTTTGGATTCAGCCATGCAGTGATTTTTTTTTCCAGTTTTATTGGGATATATTTGAAAAATAAAAGTTGTGTATAATTAAGGTCTACAACATGATGATCTGATATTCATATACATTTTGAAATGACTACCACAATTAAGCTAATTAATATATGCATCACCTCACAAATTACCATTTTTTGTGTGTGTGGTGAGAACATATGAAGTCTACTTAGCAAATTTTAACAATACAATACAGTATTATTAATTATAATCATCATATTATACATTAGATTTCCAGAGTATGTTCATCCTGCATAAATGAAACATTGTATCCTTTGACAAACATCTCTCCTTTTCCTCCACCTCTGAGCCCCTGGCAACCACCATTTTAATCTCTACTTCTATGAGTCCAACTTTTTTAGATTCCACGTGTAAGTAAGGTCATGCAGTATTTCTCTTTCTTTGCCTGGCTTATTTTGCTTAGCATAATATCCTCCAGGTTCATCCATGTTGTCACAAATAGCAGAATTTCCTTCAGTTTTAAGGCTGAATCATATTCCACTGTATATATTTACCACATTTTCTTTATCCATTCATCTATCCAGAGACAAGAGTTGTTTCCATGTCTTGGTTATTGTGAGTAATGCTGCAATGAACATGAGAGTGAAGATATCTCTTCAAGACTCTGATTTCTATTCTCCTGGATATATGCCATATGTGAGATTGCTGGATCATATGGGAATTCTAATTTTAATTTTTTGAGGGACTTCCATACTCTTTTCCGTGTATATACATGTGCACCGCCCAGATGCTGTAATCTCTCACCTGGATTCCTTAGCTCTTGTGGAGGCATTTTCACGCATGGATGGTGTTTAAATTGATGTTTCTGTGAGAGGATGAGCATTGGAAACTCCTATTCTGCCATCTTGCTCAGCAATAATTGGTTTTAACATAATTGATTACATGCCAAATGTGGAGAATATACTCTAATAATGACAGCATATTCAAGACATATACTTTATACTAGGATGTGAACATAACTGAAAAGATTTACTGAAAATATTACCAATTATTATCGGGTGCTTGTGAGATTTCTAGTTTTTTTTTTATTATTTGCATTGTTTAATTTATATTTTTTTACTTTAACATGGCTTATCAAATTACAAGTAGTACGTATGTAATTTAAAACAAGAGGATGCTCTAACAGTGATTGTTTTTCACAACTTATTCACAAGACCCATCTTCTAGCACTTAATTTTATCTCATATTACTTGCCTCTAGTTATCCCAAATGTAAGAAAGAACATGGTTTTCCAAAAGTAAGTATCTTTCTTCATTCTTGTAGCGGCTGCCATCTAAGAGTCCCTTATCATCATACATTAAATTGCACTCGATTGAAAAATATTGTTAAAAGTAGTTTTCCTCTCTTTTGCTTAATGGGAAAAAAAGAATTACTTAGTGTTCTTTCAAAGTGAACTTCTTGCTACTCTTCAGGTCATATGCGATTATGCTTGTAAAATAGAAAAAATAGGATGCAATTTTATATATTCGAGTCTTTTATATTTCTCTCAATTTCAAAATTTTAAGTTCTTTTTAATACATGTGTAATGTATCAAGCACTTGTTCTTTGAAAAAAATTACCGTTAATCTTTCTATTTTAGAGAATAAGACATTAGTTTTTATGGTGTTGTGCTTGACATATTTAAAAATATAGTTCTCAATAGCATTCATTCACTTAAAAAAAATAGCATGCTGCAACCTGATTGAATTAGCAAAGGAAACTGTGGGGGTTGAAAACTAAAATCTTATAGAAATATGAATAAAATCACTGTTATTTTTTGCAATATCATTGGAAGACCATGGTAATGAATAGAATTTCTCCAAACTATGAGCATTCTCATGTGATATGCATAACTGCCACACAATAATAGTTCAAAATTGTCCTCTTATATTCCTCATGGCCCAATTCTAATCTAGAGAATTTGGCTGCACCCTTAATTTTATTAATGCAAGGTCCAATTTTGGCCTTCATCTTACATAACATAACACAAGACGTTTCCCATTTCCTCTTGCTGAAGCATTTTCTTCACTTGATGGGACAGATTGCAAAGAATTGTCACAAATTCTTTGCAGGCCTTTACAAAAGAGTTAGGTTCAGTTTTTGATCTTTTTAATTTGGACTGGATTTGTTACTCACTTTGACCAATAGCATGTGGTAGAAGTGATGTTATGTGAGTCCTGAACCTAAGCCTCATGGAACATTGCACAGTTGGCATTCTCTATATTGGAACAAGCAGGCTAGCCTCCAAAAGGATGGAGACCTTGTGAGTAGAGGTCTCATCCATGCCAGTCTTCCCAGCTGAAGGTCCAGACATGTAAGGGAGTCCCGGTGATTCTACATGGAGCAAATACAGACCATCCCTGCACAGTCCAGCCCATCTTGTCAACTGACAGAATCATGAATAAATAAATATATTTTGAAACCGATAAGTTTCAGGACAGGTTGTCATAAAGCAATAGATATTTATTACACCTGACTTTCAGGACACCATTTCTTGGTTTTTCTTATACCTCTGTGGCTATTACGTTTTAGTCTCTTTTGATGATCGTTCCTAATTTCTCTTTGATGGGTTGTTGTCCTTCACTGTCTTTAGAATCTTTTTTAGTTAAATGCCCTTAAATGCCATCAACATGCTGACAACTACTGTATATATATATATATATATATGCTTTAATATACTTAATTTGTATATACATAGTCTTAGGAGAACTTTCTAGATTCATATAACCAAATATCTGCTTATTTCCACTTCAATTTCTATCAAAAAAACATCAAAACTTCACATGTCCAATACTGCACTCCTGGTTTTCCAATCCAAGTCCGCTCTCCCTTGAGTCTTGCTCATCTAAGTGATTGCCAACTCTGTTATACCAATTTCCATAGGCCAAAACTGTTAGTGTCTTTCTTGACTATTCTCTTTCTCTCATACTCCACATCCAATCCATCAGCAAATCGTATTGGCTCTATCATAAAATTATCATCTACAATCTTGTCACTTCTCATCACTTCCAACCTACCACTCTGGTTCAAGCCACCATAGTCTCTCACCTGCAATAATCTTCTGAATAATCTCTCAGTTACTTCATTGTGGCAAAGTCCCCTTCCCGTTCCACCCTTCAATCTATTCAATAGACAATTCAGTGCCATTCTATTAAAATCTAAGTCAGATTGTGTCACTGATCTCCTTAAAACCTTCCACTAGTTTACAAGGCTCATTATTACCAATGCCCTCCTATAACTGTTTGATCTAATTGGTTCTTACTCTAATTTCCCCTGGTGTATTCCATCCTCAGTGTTCTTCTCCCCTCTTCCAGAAATTGCCAAGACCAATTTCAACTTGCTGTATCCCCTGCTGAAAACTTATTTCCTCTACTATGATCATGAATCATATGGCCACCACCTTCCAGTATTTTCTTGAAAGTTATTGTCTCAGAGTGGTTTCACCTGACCACTTTATCTGAAATTGTATTAACATTCCCCATTCAAGCCTCTAGTATACGTCTTTTCTGCTTTATTTATTTTTGTGTCATTTACTTTCCTAATCTACCATATTAGATAGATAGATAGATAGATAGATAGATAGATAAATAGTTTCAATTATTTTTCTTGTTTCCCCAACTAGAACATAAGTTCTATGAAAACAGGAATTTTAGTCTCTTTCATTCAGTGTTCTGTCCCTAGTGCTTGGAATAATGACTGACGTATAATAATTGTCTAGTATTTCTTGGGCAAATGGGTTAATGAAAGTACCTTGGATCATAAACAGAGATCAACCTCTAAAGAGTGACCACAATTCAAGGTGATTTAAAAAAATTATACAGTCACAGTAATGACTAAATTAAAGTAGGGGCTGATGAACTCATTATCTAATTACTTATCATTAGGATAATTGAAAATTGATTTTTAATTTCATGTGATGATGTTGTTTTCACCTTTGATTTTACCTTATTATTGCTACTTAATATGCTCTATTAACTTACTCTGTGTATTAAATTTTCTGTCCCATATCAAAGACCTCATCCATTTGGGTTAAAGCTTTATGGTCAAGGTTATTGCAGAAAAATTGAAGAGCATGTCATCTTATGATATTGTAAGTAGTAGCTTCAGCCTCAAACACAAATATGAGTTATTTGGATTTTTGTTATTCTGGATTCTATTTCCTCTTGCATTGTTAAAACAAAATCACAATATAGTGTTAATAAAGTAAATCTTAGAGGTAGATCAACCACGGTTAAAATCCTAGTATCAAGAGAAAATAATACATTAATTTTGGTAATTTATTGAATTGTTCTAGCACCTAGTTTTCTCATATGTAAAATAGGAATAATAATAGTACTTGATAAAGTTACTGTGAGGAATGAGTGAGGAAATAAATATTGATGATACTAATGTGAATTGTAAAAACGATTTTTCTTTTGTTGTTTTTATAACCTATAATGTAAAATGGGAAATGGAAATATTTTTGTTGTAGCAACAGTAAATATATTATTGGAATATAAATAGTTACAAAACTCATGAAGAAGGAAGAGTCATGCAAATGATCAATGCTTAATCTGAAACAAAAGAGATATTAAAAGTTCAGAGAGAGGTCAAAGGACATATTGGGAAGATCAGGAACAGAAAGTATTCACATATTAAGACCAAAAGAGACATAAGACCACAAGTAAAAAGGATCTCAATGGCTAACTGAAACTTTCGCAGTTCCCTGCACTTCCCTGGGTAGCATCCCTCCACCTCCAATCTCTATCTGTTAACGTTCTGAGAAAGTTCAGCATCCACAGAGTAAATATGTTATGCAAATATTTGCCATGGGAATCACACTATATTATGTGGTTATGCAGCTAGCATCAAGACTATTCGGTAGCAGTCAAGAGATATATTTGAGAGCATAAGAACATTCTTGGTTTATAATAAGATAGTTTATATCATAGAACACTCTAGGGGAAGATCTTAGTTCCACAACTGTAAATTATCTATTAACTGGCTTGCTTCCAGTTTGGAGCTATTATAAATACTGCTTCTATGAACATTCCACTGCAAGTCTTTGTGGGGACGTATGTTTTCATTTCCCTTGATATAAATTTTCAGGAGTAGAATCATCGGGTCATACAAAAAGCATATGCTTAAATTTTAAGAAACTCCTAAACTGTTTTGTCAAGTAGCCATATTGTTTACATTTCCATAAAATGTATATGAGGGTTGCAGTTCAATTCAAATTCTTTACTTGATATAGATCTATTCAGATTTTCTATTTCTTTTTTTGACATTTTTGGCATTTGCTTCTTTTAAGACTTTGTCCATTTCACCTAAGCTCTCAAATTTTCTGGCACACATTTTCATAATAATATTTCCTCATGACTCTTTTTAATTTATGCAGTTTCTCTAGTGATGCTCCCTTTTATTCTTGATTTTTGTAGTTGTTATTCTGTTTTTTAGTCAGTGTAGCTAAAGATTTATTGATTGTGATGATGTTTTCAAAAAATCAACTTTTGGTTTTATAAATTTTCGTGTTTTTTTCTTGATTTCTATTTCATTGATTTCTGCTCTGATCTTTATTATTTCCTTCCTTTTACGTTTTCTTTGACTATGTTTATAATAGTTGCTTTAAAACATTTGTTGGCTATATCCACCCTCTAAGTCTATTCCAAGTCAGATTAAATTGACTATGTTTTATCCCTAGTAACTGTAGTACTTTCGTGTTTTTTTTAACATCTGCTATTTTTTTTGAAAGCTAGACATTTAGATAATATTTTAATAATGCTGGACTATGTTTTATTTTTCCCTCTTAATTTACAGATATTAGTGTCTCTGATCAATTTTTTATCTTGTTTTTAATTTTTAGTCTAGAATGCCCAGTGGTCAACCCTTTGGGTAGTTTGGTCACCCATTATTGCTTTGGGCAGAGGTTGTGCTCAAAAACCTCAAGATGCCAAGGCTTGCACCTTCTGCTGGATGAACGGTGTGTGAGCTGGGAAACACATGCAATGTTGCAGTCTACCCTGAAGTCTCCTTTGAATTTCACTATTTGCAGGGCTCCCTTGGGACTCCCCTGTGCAAGCGCAATTTGACAGTCTGGCTGGAATAGGTGGAGAGCTTACTTCAGCCCTTCTACGACTTCCTATTTTCCAAATCTCCCATTCAAATTTCTGGCTGATAATTTCTTGCCTTAAACCAAGACCACAAATTTGATTTTTCCCAAGTGTTCCCAACCAAATCTGCCATTTTTAGTTGGCAAAGCCATGGATTTTCACATCTTTGGCTCTAGATTGAATTTTCCATCTCTGGGACCAAAGCTGTTATATTTTGGTATATACTGAGGCTGCTACAGCCAGCCTTAATCTGGTAAAGCTGCAGTTTACACTTAAAAGCTAGGGAGTGGGATGGTGCAGGCCATCCGGCAGCAAGAAGACCACACACTCCAGCTTTCCTCAGTTTTTCAAAGATAAATGCTTCTTAATTTGTTTCCTAATTTGGGTCATTTTCCAGCATCCTGAACTGTTGTTTTTGACAAACTTTGCCCAATTTTATACTTGTTTTCTACAAAGTACCCAACCTGGCAAACTCTTCAGGTTGCTCTTACCAGAAGTGCCTCTTATAATTTCATTATGAATAACTCAAATATGCTATATTTTCAAGAATAATCTCTAAATTCCTTGCTAAAAGTTTTGAGATTTCTATGGAAAACACATAAATAGATAATATCCACGATTTTCAGGTGTGCAGATATCTAAGATAACAGGGCCACAGAAAATTTTAAAATAAATAGCTGATATGCTGCTGTGGTACCATTAAACTTAACTAAGGAAGTTAAGAGGAAGAGTTATAAAAGAAAAGTCCAATTTCTTGCTCATTTGGATGAGATATATGCCTCTGTGGAGCACATATCTTCAGTTTTAAAGGCATTAACAGAAATTAGTGTTCAAGATTTGAAACATTGAAGTAGATGGTCTTACCTGAAAAGCAAGTAACTCATATAGATTGTCAAATTTCTACTGACTTACTTTCACCTTAGTTGACTATGACTCTGGCTCTTCCCCCTAGCTACAAAATATGAGATAGAAAAAGCAAAGACTAAAAATCGCTGATCTGTTGGTCTGAACCAGGAAAGAGTTTCAAGAATTGAAGTGAGAGAGTCTGCGGAACTTATGCTCCTTCAACCATTCTCTCCTTCCCTTTATCTTTCTATCTCTCAGTGTCCATCAACAGAGAGAAATCTATCGGCAGAATCCCAGCTCGGCCCTCCAGCTTTTCGACAGCTCTTTGGTCGTGTCTCAGCTTCTCTCATTGAACAGACATTGAAGGGCCCACCAACTGGTGCTCGGGAAGTCTAGTGAAATGAGGGAAGCAGTTACCATACCCAGAGTTGCCTCTTTTGAACCTGAGATGATTCTTTTCAGATGTTCACCCACAGGAGAGCATTGTGAAGTCATCTTTTTTTGGGTCATCTTAAGTTATTTACAAAGTCATGTTTGACAAGTCATATTTTGGGACTTTAATAAAGTGGACAAATTCAGTGAAAAGTCAGTGAGCAGAAAAGGTTACTTTTCCTCCCTCTGAGGTGGCCAAGGGATGTTTTCTTTGGAGTGGGAAAACGACGACCTTTTAATGTTTGCACTTCCCATTGATGCATTTATTAACACCATATTAGTGGCTGATTTGAAAAACCAACTTCGTTTTTTGTTTATTTGTTTTTCTCATAAAGACAAAAGGAGGAATTCGGCTTCACCTTCTGCAAGTGAGAAAAGCCCTATCTCCCCACCTCTTCTTTTCAGTAACTCCCTACAATGGTGTTGGCTACTAAAATTCCTCTTGGAAGTAGAGTTCATGCCCTCTTTCACTGTTAATCCTTATCTTTCTCCCATTAAGTTCTAGACAACTAGACATCTTGAGACTATGCAACTCAGAAACGTCATAAGCAATTAAGGGTAATGTCGATTTTGCTGAATAATCATCCGAAGTCACTTATCAATATGCTATTTCTTCTCCATAATGAGAGGAAACATTCTTTTCAAACTTTCAAATTTTAAGAGTTAGCCAAAAAGCAAAGTAGAGACCATATTGATAAAAATATGAATATAAACTCTTTTCCTTTTATTCAAATGTAGAAAAATTGTGCCACAAAAAAAAGAGCTAACCATGAATTTGGTGGAAATTATAACTTGAACTTGTTATTTTGTAAGTCATGTACACCCATTCACCATGCTTACTACTTTATCATATTGGGAAAAATCGTCTTTCTCCTTTGATTTAATAGTAAAATAAAGGTGTTGATTCACATCACAGGATGAATTTCAGCTCCAAAGAAATAATGTGCAATAATTACAATGCACATATAGACTTTTTAGTCTGAGCCAAGAAGTACTGAACAGGAAATCATATCATTTATCACTTTCTGATGTGAAAGATTTTTCTTTCCCTTTGTCTGTTGCTTGTTTATAGTTAGTACCAGCAGGTAGGAAGGAAGAAGCAACTCACTGCCTGCTTTGCTTCAAATTGATTTATACAATTCTCAGCAAAGCAGACGATGTCTATGATGGATGTGCCATTTAATTAGACTGTTGTAAAAGCTGTAATTACATCTACTAAGTGCACTTTTATGTCTGCATACATAAGCAATTTCAAGGAATGCCAGTTATATTCCACAAGGCATTGTCTGAGTTTCTGGAATTGGTTTTTGGGTGTATATGTGTGTCTCCTGGGTTTTTCTTTTGTAATCAAGAATGACTTCTACATGAAATGATCTATTCAGAAATATCCTTAGAAAATACAGAAGACAAGGAAAGTATAAACGAAGAGATCTTTAATATGAACTATGGCTTTTAGGACACAAATATTATGGGTTCCACAATTTAATTAAGCCACTTAAAAACATCCATTTTGAACATTAAAAGAAAACTATCTGATATCCCAATCTGTTAAACAGCTTATATAGGCATTAGCGGTGATGTCTAAAGAACTAATAGTGTTCACTATACTCAATTTAGACCAACATTTGTGTCATGTTCTTACCCTCTTTGTGATCCATTAGTGAAATGGCTTTGCTTTATTGCATAGAGTAAAAGTGATTTATTTTAAGGTTGCTATTAGTCTTTGGACTCATGCTGTATCTTCAGCTGTTAGAGAGCTGTGGTAGCCAATAGAAATGCATCTTACATCTGAGGCTAATGAAAAGCATTTGCCAAAAGGCAAAATAAAATTGACTTGAACAATTCAGAGATTCTATGCAAATGAGCTGCTGTTGTTTTATTGTTCCTGTTTTCAAATTTTCCTTTTTATTGCAATCTATCAATAGCACAGGTAGGCAAACTATATGTGAAGTATTATCAAATTTCCTTTAAATTACTTTTAAAAAATTATAATTTTTACTACTTAAATAGAAGCTATTTATAAATAGAAATTTTGTTACTTAGTAGGCCTAAATAATCTTGCTTATCTGAATGATGCAAACAAAATAATTTAAAACTAGGAAAACCTCCATCTGGAGACCTCATGTATATTATCCATGTTATCGTTTCTGTCAACTCTTTTAATGTTGGCCTGTGGCACTGTCTTAACACCACCTGCTTCCTCAAACATTGCACCCTCTGTTCTAAACCATAACAGAGTTACCTTAGATTTCTTGAAATCTCCTACCATGAAGTTTTAAAGCTAATATTTGGGCAATTTTTGTGTGATTAAGGAATGTAAAGACAAAGTTTTGAATTTCCAGTAAATCAATCTGATTTACTGTGTTTTATATCAGTTTGAATAATTGTTGAAGCTGAGCACATTGATGGCAGCCCCCTCCTCCCAAATTAATTATATTTTGCTAGGTTCATTTATGTTTCTTCACTTTGAATATTAGTACAAGGAGAAGAGTTTGGTAGTAGAATGTAACACGCAGATGAAGTTGACATACTTCATTCTTACATATCCCAGGTCTCTGCCACTGTCATTTCTTATAGAAACTGATGTCTACTTTGAGAAATGTTAAACTATATTGATAACATTTTTTGTATAACTAATATGTATCTATTTCTCTTCATATTTTAATTTGATTTCATGGCATTGTCTTGAAGATTGAGTTTGAAACAGGTTTATAGAAATTGAAAACTCATTCAAATGTGTTCTTTAAAGGTAATGCCTTTTAGAAAATTGGAAAATTAGAAAATGATTAAAATCATTGCTTTAGATACTTTTTGTTTGTGTTCTTATTTTCCAAGTTCTTTCTTAAGGATCAAACAGTCATAACCAATGTGATTTTGGAAGTATAGACAAAAATTTTCAATAATAAACAATTAATAATAAAACATTTCTAAATCTGTTTATTTACTTTTAGTTCATAAGCTCATAGTCAATCTATTTTGGAAAGCAGCAAGGACTTAATAGTTAAGAAGATGGGTTTTGGAGTCAAATTTCTTGGGCTCAAATTCTTATTGTAAAACTTACTAGTTTGTCACCTTGAGCAACTTGAGCTTTCTAAGATTAGTGCAAATTAAGAAGTGAGGATGAAAGAATCAGTTTCATAGCATTAGTGTATTAGTCATAGTAGGCATTTTATAAATGGTACCTAATATTAACTGCAAAGTAGAAATGTTTTTATAAGACATATAATTCTCAAAATAACATTCATATCTTTGCTGTTTTGTAATTTCTTTCTTTAAGAGCTTTATACTAATTTAAATGATATTTCCATTATTTTTTGAGCACCTATTTTGAGCCAGATATACTGTTGTATGTGGTGATGAAACAGCAATAAAGAAAAGAGGAAAAAAAATTGTTTCCTCCATGAATTAATGACTGTGATGAATCATGGGCTAGTTGAGACATGAGGATAAGCTGAAAGGGTAGAATTGCAATTATTCTCAAGTTATAGCAATAGCCAGATTACTTAGCAGAGAGCCAACCACATGGGAAAGGGTCATTAGGATTAGCTATTATTATTGACTCCTTGTCCCTCCTGAATATAGCATTATGAATTTTCTCTTATTTAAAGATATTAGATTTAATATCCATCATTCCTGTAACATAACTGTACTAAAAATCAGACATTTTTCTTCCTTCTTAGTCTATTATCCAAAGGGGTAATATAAATGTGATTTCTTATCCCTTCAGTGGTTTGCCTTCATTTCTTCTCTTGAACCTACCATCTCCCCCCAGTACTAGCCTTAAGAAAGTGAGCCTCCACAAACTTAGAGACTTGTTTTTCAGAGATGATAGTTTTTGTAGAAAGAATGATAGCTATCTAGACATAGCCCAGAGCATTTACATTTTACTTCCACTCCACTATTAAAACTAACATTATTTATATTCTTTGTTCCTAATCAATAGCTATGTAGTTAAACTGAAAGAGAACACAAAAATAAAATATGATTCCAGAGAGCTTGGGAACTCAATTACAGTCTTCATGTATCCGGCCAAAATATATTATAAGGTTTATTGTAAGTTTTAGCACTTACAACATGACTAAAGCTTATTTCCTGAAGGAAAAAAAAAAATTATCTCTCTTAGATTTAACTAATAACAGTAAGTCATAAGATCATACGCTAAGCATTGGTTTTGACTTTATGAGTGTGTGTGAAAATAGGAGCAATGGTGAACAAGCTGGAGGTCATTTCCAGCCGGCTTAAGTGAGTCTGGTCCTCAGAGACTTCCCAGAAGCCTGTTTTATCTTCTTACCAAGTTCTCCCTGCTCAAAATGGGAGCTCATTGCAAAATTACAGACGACAGAAGATTTTGGAGTATGATTTACATTGTCTTAATATTCCGTGGAGTTTAAGAGATTGCTGATATTCTTGAGAGAGTTGGAGCTAAGCATGGGAAATAGTTTGTTTTCTTGATATATTATAATAATAACAAATGGAGAAAAAATGAAAAGAAAAGTTGGTAACTTAAAATATTAGTTAGCATTCAAATGAGCATTTGCAGGGACATCTATGAAAAGAAGACATATTTTTTTCCATTAAACTTTTTAATGGAAAAACATCTATCCTACACATCTACCACCATCAAAAGTACCAATTAAAAAGTCAAAGACATTACTTCTTGTAATAGAAAGAGGATCCAACCAATTGTGAGAGGTACAAGGAGATTAACAGATGTCAGCAATCATAATCACAACATTCACAGTTCAAAGAAGGAAGAAAGAATAAGAAAGCCATATTTATTGGACACTTATGTACTAGGAACTATGCTAGCTACACCGACAATTTTATTACATTAATGGCAATATATGATTAAGTTTTGCTCAACATTGAGTGAATTATCTCAGGGATCCAGCCCTGTCCCTTTCTTACATTCAACATACAAAAACATGGAATAAGTAATGTAAGTACAGTCCATGACTTCATGGAGTTAAGAGTCCAGTGGGCATTCTTGATCTATGTTTAGTAATATAGATTCAAAATTGGCCAATGTCTGTATTAAAAGGTTGATAGCTATGTCCATTTTTTCTAAGTTCTGCCCAAACTTCAAACTGCTTTTTAGTAGTTGCCATGTGCAGCAATGTTGGCAGAGATTTGCAGAGAAGAAAGCAAATATCAGATGCTTTAAAAATAACCTATAATTCAGTTTTCACCATGATTACGCATGGGACTGCTACAAACTTCAGGACAATTCCATCTGTATTCTCAGAATAAAAATAACATTACAACAAGTTTAGAAATTTGAATCTGAAATAAAATTCCCCCAATTATTTAGAATTAGTTGGATATTCCTTTTTGAGAAGAATGATTTTGACATAACCCAAACTTTGGTCAAGCTTGTATTTCTATGCTAAAATTGCAGAAAATTTTGAAACAATCTTATATTTATTTCAAACTATTCTCCAAGAAACTAAACCACATAGAATTTTGATTCATTACATTCAGGCAATAGAATAAAAGGGAATGAAAAAAAAACCCTAGGTTTTCTTGAAATATCTGGCAAGTGATTTGTCTCAACAGAAACTGTACAGCTTGGATTTATTACTGCTGGCATATTAACACACTTTATATGCACAGAAGAGTTTATTGGTATATATACATATCATCTAGCACACTTTCATATCAACTAGAGAGACAAGTATTTTAGTAGCTGTGACAGGAAAACTCTTCACTTCTT
Source organism: Equus quagga (assembly GCF_021613505.1). Classification (NCBI taxonomy): domain Eukaryota; kingdom Metazoa; phylum Chordata; class Mammalia; order Perissodactyla; family Equidae; genus Equus; species Equus quagga. The sequence continues at coordinate 52,043,982 of NC_060269.1, read as the reverse complement.
GCAGATTATGACTCCCTGTAACATTCTGAACATTTTATTTTAATGAATTTTTTTGTGTCCCCCTTGCCCTACTTCCCTGTTGATTGACAGTGATCTGTAGCTCACAAAGCAGAAGCTCTGATAGAATGATGAAGGGCTGTTCTCTTCCTTTTCGCATCACAGTGTCCTTTCATCTCTGTCTCTATTCTCTGCTCATTGTTCATCTTTGGAATCATCAGTCACCATACAGTATAGTTTACAAATATTGTGTGACAGAGGAGAAAAAGTTGTCAATCCAATAACATGGAGTCTATCAAATACCTGCCAGACTGCAGCTTGAAACTCCCTCTTCAAGCTCCAGTCAGAGCCAAATCAGGTCTTAGATAACAGTTCTTCTTAAAAAAGCAAATAGATTTTTCCCCCTCTCTCTTTGATGACCTACACTGAGTGAGATGGCTTATTCAAGGCCCTTTTCTTTGCTTATTAGACATAGGCTGATCAAATTCTGGGAAGCAATGAAAAGAGTCCCAATGACACCTGGGTTTCTCTTTGTTAGAGCAAGCACACATGGCCTACAAAGAAAACTCATATAAACACTAGGCTTTCAGGAAAATACAGTTTAATGCCAATCACTATGTTTGAAATGAAAATACAGTAAATTCATTGTAGAGCATTGTATTTCTAAGAACTTGCAAATTTTGGCCCATTGAGCTGAATAAAATCATTGTGACAATAATAAACTCCCACTGTTTTATGAATCTTTCATTTTTTTGATTAATATATTTCTATCATAAAAGTAGATTCAATTTTGATTGAAATTATACCTAATTAGGTATTCACTCAGTGTTATATATTTCATATGTTTTTAGATATAAATTTTTTACTAAAAATTAGGCAATAAAAACAATTTTAAAAATAGGAACAATGCTGCACATTTGTCAGAAATGTTGTACAAAGCAAATTGGGTAATGTATGAATGTGATCTTACCCAGGGTCTGGCACATTATGGGTCCTCAATTAATTGTAGCTATTGTTATTATGATTTTATTATTACTACTATTACTAAAAATCCTGACATGCATTTATTAAAGTGTAAATAAAATTGTAAAATATAATGCATTCAAAAGTAAGCACACATTGATCCTAATATGGTGTTATACATCAATTATATATCAATAAAAAAGTGCACATATATAAGTTGTTTTTATAAAGACATAAACCTAATTAGTATAGTTCAGTGAACAGAGGTGGAATAAATAGAGTGGAATACAGGTAGAAAGGAAAAAAGAGGTGGAATAGTATTTTTAAGTTAATTAATAATGTCTGATTGGATATAGCAGGTATTGTACTTAGATATAGAACCTTCAGAATTCAGGATGTGAGAAGGGTCTTGCTGCCCTGGTTTTGAGGATAATATGATTAAAATTTGGAAATAAGAGGAGGAAATCTTTATTTTTAGCATAGTAAAAAAGTTGGATTAGAGAATTATATGTCTTCCTGATAAATTTATAAATTATTTTAGATATTATTTCTGAACAAGTATAGAGAAAAAACATAGCCATGATGGATTAAGTTAAAAAACAGTGTGAATGTCCATTGACTTACTAATTTATTCACTCTCATAGCAAAAGTTTATTGAGTGGTTCCCATGCAATGGGCACTGGGAATTAGGAAGATGATACAAGGATAACTAAGGAAAAGTTGTGCATTTTATGATTCTATTCCATTTTTGGTTATTAATAAGCTTGAAGACTATGGTTCAAGGTATGGTTGGCCATGGTTAGGCCTATTGCACTGCGATCTTATCTGAGCCCTGTAGCATAGCAATATGTGAAACACGGAAGTAAAGTTATTATGAAACTGCCATGCAGCAAGGTTATACATCTGGAACTGGATGAGGCCATCAAACTTTTGAATTCCCTTACTAGGAAGACAACAGGGAGCCTCAACTACTTGCTCCAAAGCTACTCATGGTCTTCTATGTATCCTCTGCATTGCTTATTGGTGTAAATAAAATGAAATGTTACCTTCAATCATTAAACTTGGCCAGAGTTCCATGGCCATCATGCATCCAGATTCTAGCAAAGTTTTTGGTAAGGCTTAATTATATCTTTACTCATCACAAAATAGAGAAAAAAATTCTATATGATTGTATAATGGATCTGTAGCTTAGTGAGCAACTCTCTCCCAAGGGAATTGAATGATGTTTACAATCAAATTGAACAGAGCTCTCCAGACGCCGACTGTAGACTCTATAGTTGGTTTTAGGTCACTTTGTGTTTATAATCAACATCTTGATTGAGTCCCACAGGGCATAAGTCCTAACTTTGCAAATTACATAAAGAAATCCTGAAATAAGGGATGACAAAAATTTGAAACAGAATTTCAACCCTCTGAAATGAAGGAATTGATCTAACAGGATACTATTGAATAACATAATTACAAGGCATTGCATTTAGTGTAATACCCTTCATAAAACCTGGATTGAGGACTAATCTGGTATAACAGTTTTCAGTGTGACAAAACCATAGGGTTAGCCATCCCACACTGCGTTATAAACTGATCTGACCTCATCTGAAACAATGTGTGGTGTTCTGGGTATAACATTCTTTTAGAATGTTCTTCCACTTAAATATATACAAGGAGGTTTTCTAAGCGTTGGAACATCTGGAAATCATACCATACAATCAACAATGTTTGGAGAAATCTAAAATTTAACCTGAAAAAGAATAGACTTAGTGAGGAAATCATAGTTTTCTTCAAATTGTAAGCCTGCCGTGTTAAAAGTGATAGTTGTAGTGTGTGAGATATCAAAGAACAAATTGAGGACCAGTACACTAGCCCCCCTTACCCATAGTTTCACTGTTTGCAGTTTCAGTTACTCGTGATCAATTGTGGTCTGAAAATATTAAATAGAAGATTCCAGAAATAAACAATTAGTAAGTTTTAAATTGCACATCATTCTGAGTAGTGTGATGAAATCTTTCACCATCTTGCTCTATCCTGGCCCGGATGTGAACCAGCCCTTTGTCCAGTGTTTCCCAGCTGTACACAATTACTTGCCCCGTTAGTCATTTAGTAGTCATCACAGTTATCAGATCAACTGCAGCAATATCGCAGTGCTTGTGTTCAAGTAACCCTTATTTTACTTAATAATGGCCACAAACTGCAAGAGTAATGATGCCGGCAATCGGATATGCCAAAGAGAAGTTACTGATGTTAATCTTTTACTCTGCCTAATTCATAAATTAAACTTTATCATAGGTATGTATGTATAGGAAAAAATATAGTATCTATAGGGTTCTATAGATCCCTATAGTATCTGTCTGTGGTTTCAGGCATCCTCTGGGGGTCTTGGAACATATTCCCCATGGATAAGGGGGGCTACTGTACTTAATTTCTATAAGAGTTTGGGTTCAATATAAAGAAAAACATTTTAAATTTGAAGGTATGGGAGATTTTGCTGCTGATAAGGCTATAAGGTTCTATTTGATGGATCTTCTGGCAAATAGCAAATTCTAGACAAAATGTAAAATGAACTATTTGGAGGCACTGAAGAGTGAACAAAAGCAGAGTGAATAAAAGAACACTGAACCTGTGAGGGCTGACTCTTGAGAGAAGAGCAGCCTATTAGCTTGAGGCAGACCCTACATTTCTCAATTAGGCCTCAATTTAGATGGAAAATCTGTAGTCCTTCTGACTTGAAGAACCAGGAGTCAGGTGTATTAGTTTTCTATTGCTTCCCCGACAAATCATCAAAAGCTTAGTGGATTAAAACAATGCAAATTTATCTCCTTATAGTTCTGTAGGTCAGAAATCCAACATGAATTTCTCTGGGCTAAAGTCAAGGGGCTGGCAGGTACATGCTCCTTTTTGAGTCTCTGGGGACGATCCATTTGCCTACCTTTTCTGTTTCTAGAGGACATCCTCATTCCTTAGCTCACGGTCCTCCTCTCCATCTTCAAAACCAGTAACATAGCATCTCTCTGATCCTTTATCACATCTCTCTCTAACCACAGTCAAAATGGTTCTCTGATTTTAAGGACTCATGAGAATAGACTAGACCCAATCAGATAATCCAGAATAATCTTCCATCTCAGAGTCCTTAATGTTTATCACATCTTTAAAGATCTTTTTGACATGTAAAGTAGCATGCATAGGTTCTGGGGATTAGGACATAGACATTTTATGGGAGGAGGCATTTTTCCACCTACTACAATGGGGTCTGGGACAACTGCAGCTTCCAGAAGATGAAGGGAGTAGAATTCCAGACTGGAGAGAGCTGGAGAAGAAGACCCTCAAATTTTGTGTATAAATTTTACTCAATTCTCTGAAGCATCAAAGCATGCCCAGCAAAGGCTAAAATATACTGCCAAAATTTAAACTGCTGCCCGCTATAGAGGACGAGAAGTTTTCAGTTTTAGTTTAGCTAAGCTGCCTGATTAAGTAATTAATAATAATAACCAATGTCAAAGTGTCAAAAAAAAACCAAAAAGGATTTCCTATCATGGAAATTAGCCAAAGAGATCCTAGTTGACAGTCTGCAGAAAGCTTTAGGTTGCATGAGAGGTTGAACTACACAGTATCTAAGATACCTTCCAAATCTAAAATCTTTTGATTATTATATCTGTTGCATGAGAAGTAGGTTTGCATTTTTATAAAGGGTATGTCTTTAAAGTCCCTAAGCAATAAGACTTTCTAAATCTTTTTGAGATTCCGGGATTCCTAAAGGAATTTGGATGGAGAATGTTCAACTATGGGATTGGCATGATTAAGATTAATTGTTTAAAACCCAAAGTTACGTCCTTATGTTTAGTTGAAACATGGAAGAAAGAAACCATCACGTATTTAACTCCTATTAAGTGTCAGGAAATTGGCTAAGTGATTTCAATATACATTAGCCCTTTTTTCTTCTGTAAGTATTTTGAAGACTGCATTACTCTTATCTGCGGATGAAGATACTGAAGTTGAGTGGAGTTGAGCAGCTCCTCAGCAGTCACAGACTTGGTACATGGAGGACCCCTACAGCCATTTAAAGGACAATCTGTTTGGTTCCTTCAATGTTGCTGTCATATTGAGAGACTCACATGGTGAACTTCAGCATCCACAGAAGTAAGAAGGTAACGGCAATAAGAGCAACTGAAATATTTTAGTCTAATAAAAAAATGAAGTCAAAAATTAAATCATGGCTTTGTTGTTGATGTTGTCTGATATATATGTATATAAATGCTAACATCAGAAAAAATTCTACTTTAAAATTTGTTTCTCCTCATAATTTATAAATATTCTTTTAAAGTTTTCATCATCTTGAAATGTTTTATTTATTTTATAGCAGTCCTTAATACATCTGTCATATCTTCAAAAGATTCATCCCGATTTTATCTGACACTTCATTTCCCTAGTGCCTTTAAGTGAAAGCTTGCAAAACTTATGTTCACAGAGAGTGCAATGGAAAAAAATGACACAGCTACTTAATTAAAAAAAGGAAAAGAGAAAACTAGTTAATTTAATTTTGCCATTTAAATTACCCAGCAATAATTTGGGACTGAGATTAAAGGAAAGGACAAAGAAAGAAAAGATTTAAAAACAAACTATTTTATCTAAAGGGAAGGAATCTGAGTGCTGACTATCTTATTCTTTAGGTACAAATAAAAATCCATCATTGGGAGGCAAGTGGACATAAATTATTACTCCTCACTTAGGAAAGAGCAAGTGAAAATGTATTGCTATCCTAGTACAAACAAAGAGCAGCTCACAATGTATCTGGACTTTTAAATTTTTCCATAGATTAAGGGTTGTGTAAATGCAATGATTTGAGAACTTGGGTAGTAGAACTGAACAAGATTATTACTATGATACATTTATGATCTTTAATAGTGGATGGATCTCAGTGCTATCCTACAATCTCTTTCAATTTCGCAGGTCAGTTCATTTTCCCATGGGTTATTTCAAATATCCTTCATTTCTTTTAAACATCAACTCTCCACTCCACAGTAAATGACCTCCACCCTATCTTCATAGGTAATATCAGATAGCATCTCTCTGACTTTTCAATCATGAAATTCGTTAAAAACAAAATTTCATAGACAAATTTATCTGAAGCACCTATCAAATGTTATTAACTTGCAACAAGGGAAACAGAATTGTGACCAAAATTTTGCCATATCAGAGAGGGTTTGAAAAAAAGGGTGCCATTTCTGAGCGGCTATGAAACATTTCACTTACATAAATAAGCAGCTAGTTTTTTTTTTTTTTAAGTAAGAAAGTTTTCAGTTTTATTTCACAAAGTTAAAACTATATATATGGGTATGTGTATGCATATTTTATATCCATACAAGTTCTTACAAAGAGTGTCAGATGGTTCAAAATGATATCTGTATCTTCTAGGAGAAGAAAAACACCACATACAAAAAACAAATAGGAGGGATACATCTGTATATAAAGTTAGAGTTACAACGGTTTACTCTCCAGCATTAGTAGAAGATAGTCAGCTAATAGGAAAGCATGAAATGAGATTAGACAGAAATCAGAGGCAGAGCATCAGGCAATAAGTTCTCATTTTAAACAATCCACGGTTAAAGATTTGTTGTAGTCTGAAAAGATTTGGGATACAAAGTTTGCTTATTTGTTATGTTTACGGTAAAACTTTTTCTTTAGCAAACCTATGAACTTACTTGGCTCAAAGATTCCTTCCTCATTACAATTAGCAGCGGTGAAAGTTTCCGTCTTCCTTTTAAAGACAAATCTTTTTTGCATAATCTTTTATCCCTGAACTCATGTGCCTCTTCATCTGCTTCATGTACTGAATTATAATAATCAGCATTTCACATACTCAAATAACTCTCTTCCGAATCAAACAACTCCCACCCTCGAATTTGTGATCCCTCCCACTCCTGGCTTACTTCTTTCCTTGAATTCACTGCCAATTATTGAAGGTGCTTTTTCTGCCCCTACAACTCCCTGTAAATATCCTTTCCTGTGTCACACTACTCTCTCTTTTGCTAAATGCAACGTAAATATATATCTACATGGATACAGGTATATAGATATAGATGATATGTATATAACTTCAACCTTTTTATTACTTGAAGACTTATCATCATGGACAATATTCAATAATGTGAAATTGCTTTTCTAATATTACCAGTAATCTTTCTCTCTCTCTAAGTGATTTGGGTTGATAATGTAAACTTGTATTCACCATCACTCCCTCTCTCTCACTCAGGTGCTTCTTCTCCATCCCTCCCCCTCTGGAGGTTTTTTTCTCCCTTTACAGGAAGACTTTCTTATCTCACACAGCAAGAGAGATTGGCTCCAGTTGCTCCCATGTCTCCTTCCTTTTCCACCAGAGAGATACTTCCTTTCTAGTTCTCGTTCTAGATTGAAGGCCCTGTGAAGGTATTCTAGCTTGATAACCTCGCTTCAGATGCCTGTTATGGTGATCTGCAGAGGCAGAATGCAATGACTGTCAGATTCCCCTAGAACCATATCACAGAAACAATCATTTCCCAATTTCCAGAAGAAAGAGTACTACTTGAAAAAACAGCAGATCTTCACTACAATACTTAGCATGATTTCTGTTTCCACACTTGTATATCTCACACTTATTCCAATTCCATGTCTTCTAGAATGTTTTTCCTGACACCTAAGGCATAATTATGTATTTCATCTAGTTTCTCTGATGGCAACTTCTAACCTCAATTTTAACACCGTTTACATTATATTTGTATTTTCAAGTTTTATTTTATCTGTATACTACATTAAAATAGGATGTTGAAGATGAGGGAACAAGACATCCTTGTGTAGTTTACTACCGTGAACACTAGCTATGGCATTGTGCTTAGTATATAGTAATTGCTTAGTATTTTTTTGGTAAAGAAATGTGTAAATTAGTGGATAATTGCTGTCTTTTTATGAATTTCTGACATTATATCTGAATAGTATTCATGCTAATTTCTAGTCCCTTTCCTCTTAGAGCTCTCTGATCTTACTTAGATGATTTCATGCAAATTATAGCTTTGTCAGCTATAGACTCACAAGTTTACGTGACTAAACATTTTTTATATTTGTACATTACCAATCTTTTCTTTTAATTTTTTTATATTTGTACCTTACTTGTCTTTTGTTTGAGTTCCAACTCATATAATTAATTTCTTAGTTGCCCCTCAAATACATCACAGCCATCTGAATTCATGATCTTACCACTCCATAACCTCCTCTATGCTGACCTTAAGCTGGTTATTTTCTGGTGCTTTCTATTACAGGCAACAGCATCACTAATTATGAATTTAACAAGTCATAAACCTAGAAGTCATTCATGGCAACCTCTTTTGTCTTCCCACATAACCATTTCATCATAATATCTTATCAGTTTACCTCCAAAATATTATCTCCATGTTCTCTTCCTCTACTCTAATCCAAACTCCTCTCACACGTACTTGGGCTATTGCAATAGTTTACTTTCTATTGCGTACCTGCCATCTTCTCTGACTCTAATGTGCTGTCCACAGAACAGGAGGATTAACCTTTTCTAAATGCAAACCTGCTTAGATCATTCTTCTTCTTAAACATGTTTATATATTTGTGGTGGTGTTTTAAAATATGCCCCCAAATGATTTGATACTTTTCCTTTTCAGAGGTGAAGCCTAATTCCTCTCCTCTTGAGTGTGGGCTGGACTTAGTGAATCACTTCTAAAATAAGTGCAAATAACGATGTGTCCCATTGGAGACAAGGTCATAAGAGTCACTGCAGCTTTCTCTTTACTCTCTCTTGAATCACTTACTTACAGGGAAGTTAGCTGCCATGTTATGAGGATACACAAGCAGCTCATGGAAAGGTCCATGTGGCAAGGAAGTGAGATCTCCTGCCAAGAGTCATGCGAGTGAACCACATAGAAAGCAGCTCCTTGGGTCCTGATGAAGCCCTGAGATGACTACAGTCCCTGTTGACATCGTGTCTGCAACTACGGATGAGACCCTGACTCAGAAGCACCCAGATAAACTGCTCCCACATACCTCATTAAAAAAGCATGTAAAAAATATATAAATGTTTCTTTCTTAAGCCACTATGTTTCATTATAAATCAAATGATAACTATTACAGTATCCTAATAATTAAACTTCTTACCATCAGCTACTAGAACCTCTACAATCTGGTCTCTACTACTATTCCAGCCTCTTTATGTGCTATGACTTCCCAGCCTTGCACACTCCAGTCACAATGGCCTTCTTTAAATCCCAAGTATTTTTTTCTGTAACTCCTACTATCACAGGACTTTTTTCACATTAGATTTCCTCTTTTTAAATGCTTTCTTATCCCTTTATTACCATAGTAACATCTACTCATCTTGGAGATGTTACTATTTGATTACTGTTATCAATAGTAATAGTAAACTCCATGAATCTGTGCCCATCATCATATTCTGAGTGTCTACTGTAGTGCTGAGTTTATAAATAAGTCAAGGGATGACTAATATCAAGGCTGGACACTGTGAAAAGACACAAACATTTTATACTGGATTTTGGTGTGTCAAGTCCAGTTATATGGTCCAGGTGGATTGGCTCTTTTAGAAATGCATTAATTCATACAGGCTTCAAATATATCATCCTTCAAAGTAGCTAAAAAATGAAGGGCAAAAGGAGAATAAAATATCCACTTTTAAAAACTGAAATAAACAATTCGATTCATGCGGTTACCTAAATTTCTAGTTGAGTGTATTCACCAGATCACACAGTTATTTCAACATTTTTCAGACACATCCATAGTATGAAGTATTTCTTCATGAATCTGTAGAAAGCTTGCAAAAAGCACTCTTGCCAAAACTCTCGCTTACACATTTCAAAGCGATGGGAGTAAAACTGCCTGTAGAACTCCCATTAATGTCAATGAGAATCACTGACAAATTCCCAAGCAATACTTTGAAAACATCTTCATTGTTGCCTTGGGGCTATTGCTAATGCTGTGCACAAATAAGATTTAGCTCTTAAAGAGACAATTGCTTTTATACTGCTGAGCCTGTAACTTCATTGATGCTAAACAGAGATGGCAACACAAGAATGCATCATTCTTTTTACATTTTCTGAAAGGCATTATTATGGTCTTTCTCAACATTGTCCTGATTTAAAATAAAGAAAACAAATTTTTCTCAAAATTTAGCTGCAATATGATTAAATAGAGATGACAAGATTTGTTTTCCAAATATATACATTACAAAATTCTCTATAGTCACCCTATTTATGGACCGGTTTCTGAAAATTTTCTTTTGATACGTAAAAAAGTAATTCTGGACTAAAATTGATAGTTTCAAATGGATTTAAAATCAATTACAAGAAGGTCATTGCAGCTGGAGTGTGCAAGGGTGGGAACTCACAGCACAGAAGGAAGCTGAAAAAGTGTCAGAGGTCAGACTGTAGAGATTCTAGGAAATGATGAGAAAAAGTTTAATTATAGGATACTGTAATACTTGTCATTTGCTTCATACAAAACTTATTGGCTTAAAATTGATAGTCTGCAATAACTGCAGTAAAATTGATTTACTGTACGTACAATTCAAAACTATAGAAATTATCTGTGTTTTTGATCCACACATCAGATTGCAAAAATTAGAAGACCAAAAGAGAAAGGCTATTTTTATATACTCTCTAGAACTCCAATCTTTAGTTATAATACTTTAAGGAGGTACTTTCTTTATTAGTCGAAACAATTTTTCAAATTCTAGACTCCAGGTTTTTGAGGACATGTGCATAAACATTTAAATGAGAAAGAAGCAATTGAAAATGGATGTTCAGGAAAACTTTAAATAGCATGAGTGACTATTGCACTTTGCTCTGCCACTTCTTCTATAATTGTTTTCTGGTCTTTCAATTTACTGTTGGGAAATGAGGACTTTGAGAATAAGCAGACTTGCCTTTTCTAACTGATTAAATGGAGTGGAAAGGGAGGACGAAGGACTGACTGTTCATTAATAGAAATCAATGAAACCCTTGATAGCTTCAAAATGGTGTTGGTCTTTTTATTTGCTAAAAAATATTTTATTTATATTTGTTAAGATTTGAACAATTAGATTTCTATTTTAATGGTGATACACAGTGTTCTCTGTACCTAATCCAAATAGAATATACTAAAATGGTTTTAGTAGATTGGTTGGTTTTAGTATATTGAGTGGTTTTAATGGAAAACTAGCTGGCCAAAAGATGGATGGTGATGAATGATTGAGATGGGGACAATTAAACTATATCACATGGGCTATGGACTGTGCGGAAGAACTGACAGCAAGCCTGCTTTGAGATGCCGTCTCAGTTTCCAGATAATAAACAGAGAACTGGCAAGCAACGTTGGCCCAAAAGAGATTTCTGGAGCATTTCTATGACATATCCTCCCCATCAACTTGTTCTTGGACAATAGTTTTAAGCTCTTGGCTACAGCATTTCTGTGGTACAAGATACCATGGGATCAGGCCACTGGGATTCTCTGTTTCTTGCAGTAATATTTAACTTGACCTTTATTCTCATTCCCAATATAACTAACACAATAGTATATGGCTAATTTTAAGTATATTTTTTAATGTCTGTCTTAGTTTATCATTTACTTATTTCCTCTCGTAGAAGGCAACTTACTCGGTAGCAGACTGACTCTGTTAGCCTCTATAAGTTAAAGCCAAGAGAGAAAATAATCACATTATTTTTTACTATTAAAAATTATTCAGATTCTGTAGAATGGCAGTTTAGAAAGCCCCGAATCTCTCTGCCTCACAGCTATCTGTTTGTTTATCGTCCACATATGAGTGAAATCACATGGCAATTGTAAGGTCCATCCACGTTGTCACAAATTGTTTGAGGAATCTCCATACTATTTTCCATAGTGGCTGCATCAATTTACATTCCTCCCAGCAGTGTATGAGGGTTCCTTTTTCTTCACGTTCTCTCCAACACATGTTATTTCTTGTCTTTTTAATAATAGCCATTCTGACAGTTGTGAGGTGATATCTCACTGTGGTTTTGATTTGCATTCCCTAATAATTAGTGATGCTGAACATCTTTTTATGTGTCTGTTGGCCATTTCTTTGGAAGACATGTCTGTGGTATATCTTCTTTGGAAAAATGTGCAGATCCTTTGCCCATTTTTTGATTGCGTTGTTTTTTTTGTCGTTGAGTTGTATGAGTTCTTTTTATATTTTGGATATTAACCTCTTATTGGATATATGATTTGCAAATATCTGCTCCCGATTGCACTTATAGATGTAATAGTTTATCCAGTATTTTAAACTATTTCTAAATAAGAAGTTTTTTAAAAACATGGTTTAAAAATACTTCATACTATTACATCTTTAAGTGCATAGATGACTTCAGAAGAAAATAACGTAAATCCCAACCAACTAACTACAAAGTGATGCTGATGGAAAATTATAATCTCTTTTATATAAAGCTAGATATACTCTCAATTAAAGGTAGTCTAGAAAAAAAATCAGAATCCTGGAAGAGTCAAATGTAATGGAAGCATGTCTGTCTTAACTTGAGCTCCCTGAAATTTCAGAATCACAGTTATGCCCTCAATCAATTTATGATGTGAATATATATTATTGAGTTTCTCAGGAAACTCTACACTAAATAAATAACACATAAAGTAGTCCTAAGGTGGAAAGAGCCTTCAACACTTGGCAAAAGCAAATGCAAAATTGATTTGGAAAGATGCAACCTCAATCCAGGTCACATGAGATTCAAAAAGAAGATGATGTAGAATAGAAAATAACCAAAAATAATCTCCCATGAACAAAAGACACCACATATAATGAACCGATATGGATTTCAGACAACAGAATAATTAAATGAAGAGTATAAAATAAGCATATTTATAGCAATAAAGGCAAAATTGTAAAAATGGAAGACACAAGAAAACAAGACAATATTTTTTAAAAAGGTCAAATTTGAAAAGAAAAACAAAACGTCTTGTTATTAAAAATAGTCCTTTAAGTAATAAAATGAGTGGATGGTTTAAACAACAGATTAGATACCACTAAGAAGAAAGTTAGTGTACTTGGCACTGATTATTTGCTTAGAGTGCAATACGGAGTGTGATACAGATGGAATATATGGAAAAGAGATTAAGAGACATGGAGGATAGAATAAGAGAGTCAAATGTATGTCCAATAGAAGTTACAGAAAGAATAAAAACCAAGAGTATAGGTAACTTTCAAAAAATAATGAGTGAGCATTTTTTTCAGATCTGATGATAGATATGATATTCACAACATGCAACATGAGTCCAGAACATTTACAGCTAGTTCCATATCCAGTCACATTGTAAAACTATAAAAATCCAGTACCATAGAATATCTTCGAAGAATTCAGAAATAAATGAAATCTCGTAAAAAAGTAAATGGAAATTGGCTGACAGAAGGCTTCCTAGAAATATATGCCATAAGAAAATAGAATATCTTCTAAGTGAAGAGGGGAAAAAACTATCTATCATCCATATATATGTGTATATATATATAAATATGTGTAAAGTGTGTATATATGCTACATTATACATATGCTATATCTATATATACTGTATTTTATATACACTGGTATTCAAATATATACTATAAACATTATTCAAAATCTCTATATATTATTATATTGTACATATTATTATTCAAAATAACCTTGAGAAGGTTGTCTATATTTGCTGTCTTAAAGTCCTTTATTCCTACTCCTCAATCCATTGAATGCCAGATTCTAATCATGCTACTTTCCAGAAGCCCCTCTTGCCACGGTTAGCCCAAATCACCTTGTTATCACCAACATTAATTAACCTTTTAAAACCAAAACTTATTTAGCAGGGCTCCAGCATTTGACACCACTGGCATTTCTTCTTCCTTGAAATATTATCCTCTATTGTTTTCTGTGATATCATACTCTCATGATTTTCTTCCCTTCCTGATACCTCCTACCCAAGTTCCATGTTCCTTTTTCCCTACTTACTATTAAAATGTCAGCATTCTTCAGAGCTGTGCCCTAAAGATCTCTCCTGTCTTTTCTTCTGGGCCCTTTTATGTCTTCTTACTGTTTGTATGGAATATATATATAGTATATATATATATATATATATATATATATATATATATATATGGGGCTCTTTTTTTCTCTTCCACTCCATATTTATTTATATGGGCACTGAGATTATACATATATATTTCTTTCCCGGGTCTACAGCAGTAGAGTTCATCGTGCCTGTCTAAGCTCTTTCCCTGGGCAACCACATTCACTTTTTCAACGTCAGTTATCATCCACGTCCTGCTAGTTCCCAAATCTTTACCCTCATCTCAGAATTCTCTACTGAGCTCTTGACCCATATATTCCACTTGCCCTTAGACATCTCCTCCTCACAATGCCTTAGATATTTCACCTACCATGTCTAAAACTGAACTCCTCTGTCTCCAAATTGGCTTCTCTCTATCCTCCTCAGAGCGGATTTTAGCATCATCTTACCTATCTTTTAATATATAACTTTTTACATGATCCTTATCCCTCTTCCCTCTCTCCTACAAACATTCATCCAGTCCTAGCATTTCTATGTCTTAACATCTGTCAGTCCTCTCCCTTCCATCTCCATTGTCCCTGTGCAAGCACAGGCGTTTTTTAAGTATGTTACCTCAGCTGCCTCCTAATTACCTTCATCTCTCTAACAGTCCGTTGTGGATGCTAGCCCCAGTGAGATGCTTTAAAAATGAAACCTCATCCTGTCTCTCCCCAGCTTAATATTGCTCTGTTGTTTTGCTACAGTTGTCTGTAGAATAATGTGTAAACACTGTAACATGGTTTACAATGCTTCTCAAGAGATAATTTTTGCTTTCTTCTTCAGGCTTAACTCCAACTACTGCTTCCTCACATCCATTAGATTCCAACCTATTTAATTATATTATTCATTATAAATATGTCTAATATCTGAAGCAAAGTTTCTCCCTTTGTGCTTTCCCTACAATTACGTTTGGATGTCCCTTCTTTATTCCTTCTCTGATAGTTGAGTAAAAAAATAAAATCTTCTTTAAAGAAGCATGTCTGCAGATTCATTTATCAGATTCTGCAAATGAGGTTATAGGGAAAAAAAAAGGAAGCTCAGGATTTTAATATTTGACTTAAGGACCGATCTGTCACAAAATGTTCACATTTTTCTGTGTTTATGAGGGCATGCTGAAGTTCATAAAATGCAGAAAGTAAACAAATAAAATGTTTAGCCAAAACCACCAGGAGCATACCTATAGTGCAGCAATGAAGACTTCTTTGTGAAAAAGTGTTTGGTGGGATTTGCTCAAGGATTCTGGCTTGTTTTGGATGTTTTTTGCACGGGCTGAAGGAAGAGGAGGTTTTCTTTGAACTGAGTGCTCTCAGAAAGTAAGAGTAAGTCTGTAATTGAGTATCTTAGCAATATTTTTTTAACTGAGAGAGGGGAGTAACAGTGAGAATTAAAGCCATGACTGGTAAAGAAACAGCATTCACTAAGGTGATGGGGGAGACAGGGGTGACTGAGCACTTTTGTGGTTTGCACAGTTTCTTGTTTTTATCTGTGCTTGGTGAAAGCTATAGAGATGTCTTCCTGCATCTTGGTCACAAAGTGGCCTCCTCTGATGATGTATCTATAAAATTGTGTGTTTAAAAGGAAAATGCCATGGCCAAACCCCTGGTGTCATGCCAACTCTCAAATGAAAGCTGTTAGGGCCACTTTTTCTTTCTCAGAAAGAGGGAATTGGAGATCATATAGGACAAACAAATGAAGATTGTAAGCTTTCCTAATAGTGATCAGTCCATCCTCCTCGTCTCCATCAAGTGGATAGGTGTGATTGCAGTAAGTGATGGAGAGGGACGGAAAAGGACAGACATCGTTGGACTATAATTTTAATGCTCATAGAATCTTTGTGAAAGTATTTCTGAGTGCAATCTGCTCTGGGACACTGTTAACTCCCATGGCATGGGGAATACTATGAGAACAATTATTTCTCCTAGGACTGGGTTCTGTGATCATAGAAGCCACAGTTATGGAGTAGGAAGTGCTTATGTGAAGTGGGTATTGTGTAGCTGATGTGTAGATCCTGATTATGCATAAAATAGATGTATTGAGAGCCAGCCCTGATGGCCTAGTGGCTAAAGTTCTGTGTGCTCTGCTTCAGTGGCCCAAGTTCAATTCTAGGGTGCGGAACCACACCACTCATCTGTCAGCAGCCATGCTGTGGTGGCGGCTCACATACAAGAACCAGAAAAATTCACAATTATACACAACTATGTACTGGGGCTTTGGGGGCAGAAAAAGGAAGAAAAAAGGAGGAATATTGGCAACAGATGTTAGCTTAGGACAAATATTCTACTGCAAAAAAAAACCCAAAAAAAGACATAATGACTAAATTTATATCTGGTCCCATGAACATACCAGTCTTGGTGCTCTTGCACATTCTTTTCCTTACCTTGAGCAGTTTTCTCTCCACTTCTTCTAGTAGCTAAAATCTACTTATATTTCAGGCTACAGGTTAAAAATTCTCTTTCTCTTGTAATCTTTCCCTTGGCCTTCGTGATTACTTTCTATTTCCTTCTCAGGACCCTAATCTTTGCTTGTCAGACACTTGGTATGATTAATTGTAACAGTTTCATTAAGTATTGGTCTCCCTATTGCTAGAATCTGAGTTTTGTGGAGGTAGGAAAGCCATGTGTCTGGCTCAGGGCTATATATCCTATGGTAAGCATAACGACTGGTTCATAGCAGGTACTTCATAAACAGTTGCTGAATCCAATTAT
Source organism: Equus quagga (assembly GCF_021613505.1). NCBI lineage: Eukaryota > Metazoa > Chordata > Mammalia > Perissodactyla > Equidae > Equus > Equus quagga. Next base: position 52,027,237 of record NC_060269.1, on the reverse strand, counting down.
GAACAAAATCGTAGCCTGCCATTTATTTAGTAAACTGAAAAACTTATTTGTTTTCTTCTTTTCCTCTTCTGAGTGTTCTTCAATGTGTCAGCAGGATTCATTCATTTTATATATTTCCTTCAACTATTTTTAGAAAGGCATACCATGTGTAAACACTTTGCAAGGCATTGGCTAGGATGGTGAACTCTGACTCAAACTGCCTTGGTGCCCCAGAGATCTTCTGGTGACTACAGAGGAGCAAAGTAGCAGAATAATACCATGTAGTAAACACTTTACTGGAGAAAGCTCAGGTTGTTATGGAAACACATAAAAATATGTTGAGGCAGACTTGTTTGTGAGAAAAAGTACACTTAAATGAGCACAAGGAAAGGAGTATTTACTGTAAAGACACATATGAAGTGATAAGGGAATCTCTTTGAAATGCAAAAACAGGAATGGTAATACTCATGTCAATATAGCAGAGGTTAAGAGTGTAGACTGTCAAAAGAAGCTGCACAGATTGGGTTTATGGAGGCACCATTTTCTAACTATATGACCTTGAGACAGTTATTTAACTTTTCTGTGCCTTGGGTTTTCCATATTTTGAGTGACGATAATTGTACTACCAATCTCTTAAGTTTATGGGAAGGTAAAATGAGTTAATCATTGTGAACCACTTAGAGTGGTTCCTGGCACACATTCACTGATATTAGTTGCTGATTTTAATAGGATAGTGCTTTATTGAGATTGATTTTAGAGAGTGGTTCTATGAGGAAGACAAATCTGGGTAACTAAAAACGTCATGAACTCTGACTCTCAGTTATACTTTGCATGCCTAATTTTTCTTGCTATCAGTTAGTTTCTTTAGATTGTTTTTAGTTAATTCTCCCAAGGGAGACTCTCCAGTCCAAACATTAGTCATGACATTTTAGCTGTAGCTTCTAACAATTATCGTCTAATTCTTTCATTGTTTTCTTATTTTAAATTAAAAAGGAAGAAAGTGAAATTGGCTAATCCTCTGTGCAGCACAGGCCACAAACACGAGAGGTCCTTGGCTTTCCTTTTGTCTGGATGCGCCATCAATATCTCAGTCATCTTTGTTTATGGAGGAATCATATAACACAAATGAGAAAAATAATACAAGATGAAGAAGACTGACAAATACACCAATGATACCTTTAATACACATTCCCTAAAAGAAGGAAGCTAAAATTGTATTTATCAGTATTGATAAAGCAATCAATATTTATCAATACTGATAAAGCAAAATGAATTAGTCATAAAGCAATTTTAATTCTCTACATAATTTTAAAAATATATTTTTAAATGCATCTCTGAGCTAAAAAGTAAGTAAAGGAAATCACTATTTGCCTAAACTGAATGAAACCAGGAATCTATAGATGTGGGTGAACTCAGAAGCCTGCGACTCTCTGAGGACACTTGCCAATCTTTAATGCCTCTGAGTTTCTGTTTTGATGTCTGTGAAGTGTGTGGGGATGGGGCAACACCCAGTGTTTGCTTGAAGATAGCACCTTAAAAATTCAGCAGGACCAGCTCAGCATTTGGTGATACGAAACATTAAATCTCACCTAAGAATTGATAAAAGCTTCATGTAAATTTGAGTCACATAAATTTTGCACCTACCTGGGTGGTTCCCCAACCCTAAGTAGATGAATGTTTATTTTAAAGTGAGTGTCCCAGAGTAGGTAGTGCTGTGAACATCACATACAAATGTCTTGTCAAGGAAACATCAAGCCAGATAAGACAGCATCCCTATTAGCAGTGACAATTTTTAATATCTCAAAGATTACTGAAATTTACTTCACATATCTTTATAAATACTTATATTTTATGTTTGAATTATTTTGTATCCACATTCCTAAAATTTATTAAGAGAGAAGTTTTGATTATCCAATTTCAGCGTTCACTGTTCCTACTTTTATGGGAAACATTCCTAATCCTGAGTTATTTGATTTTCCTCCCAAATTTCCTTGGAGAAACTCCATTTTATATACATATATAAATGGGTAAGTGTGTGTGTGTTTGTTCAATTTTAGGAAAAGCAGCAAAGTGGTATAGTATCTGAGTTGTCATATACCAAAGCACATTCTTCTGTTTCAAGAATATATAAACTAAAATATAACAGGGTATATTATTCTTTAGTCTCAACACAATTTTCCTAAATCCTCTGCCATTGCTCCATGTGTTTCGTGCTTACTGTTTTTGAGTAAAGCATGACTTTTACTGTTCTGTAGAAAACCTTATATTTTTTCCTGCATGTTTCCAGAAAACTTTTATCTCTACAATTTAAAATTGTGTCAGATTAATTCTAGGGTTTTAGATTCTTTTCATATTTCAAATTAGATCGTCTATTGAAAGTAGTAGTCCTTGATCATTTTCCTAGGAGAAAGAGTTTTATTCCAGGATATCTCTGGCATTTTTCTGCTCCAGAATCACTGAATCAAGTGCTACAACTCCCAAAGTAGACTGCTTGCTTAGCTCTTCCCGAGCCAACTCTACCTTCACACACCTCTACATAAACCATTTGTGTAGAGTTACAAGAAAAGAGGTTGATCAGTATATGAAATAATATACATCACATACCTATTAGGATAATATGTGAAGACACATTCTTATCTCTTCTGTTACATCGAATTTGGTATTTTTTCTATCTTTGATAATGTCTAGCTTATCTCATACAATTATGTGTTGACATCTATGAATTGATTGTAGGAAGCTAAATAGATTCAAAGATTAATTCATCTTTTAGGTACCTTTAATTATTTCTAAAAGAACATGGAATATGATTAAATATATTATAATTTGTATTCTAAATATTCTATATGTTTCTATCTAATATTGTTTCTGAAACTCTAATTCTAACATGCTTTAGATAGAAGAATTTAGTAAAGAAAGAAAGAAGGAAGGAAAAAATGAAGGAAGAAATGAAGGGAGGAAAAAAGGGAGAGAAAGAGAGAAAAGTAGAGAAGGAGTCCTCGGTCCTACAGACTGGGGCTAATTCACTAAGGATGACTATCTTGGATGGGATTGAGAACTGTCAGTACTTTAGCTCTCATTGGATTGAAGTAGACTATAGAGCAGAACTAAATGCGGTCATGCCTTCAACAACACATGAGTATTTTTTCTGTGTAGAATTTATTTTTTCTGTATGTAAAATTCAAACAAAATGTGAGCTCAAAAGGAATAAATAAAGAACTTACGTATTAATTGAAATCTGTCTTTTTTTCTTCAATAAACAACTAAAATGAAGCTTGCAAAAACCCAACTCTCATAAAAAAGATCTTGCATGTAGATATTGCACCTTTATACTAAAGGTTTCTTTCTACCTCTCCAGTAGACAATGTAATTCACTATTCCTGGTGTTAATCAATATTAGTTACTTTATATACAGTTTATCACAATGAAATGATTGAAAAATAAGCTTGTTTCCCCTTATCTTTATTATAAATCATTGCAGCTCAGTGAGCTGCTATTTGTCTTAGTGATGAATAGTTTAATGTTTGCATCTTTTTGTAATCTTCTTAAAACAAGAAAATGAGTTTGCTAGTGTCAGTGCTGAGTCTGCAATGTATTCACCTAATGCTGTGCTCAAGTCTTAATCTTTTCCTCATTAATGGTTTTAGTAAACATATGGTGATATCTGGCTGAGGTCAAATGTAAGTAGATCTCTCTTATCAATTCTGTGGAGAATCAGTTTAACACTTTGAAATTCTCCTTTGAGAAAAACGTTGACATTTAGTCTCACACATAAATTAACTTCATAAATCCTTCACTTCTAGATTGAATTGTCATCTGGCATGACTTAAAACAGTTTAAATGATAGCTATTAAAGTCTCTTACATGGTCAATGAATTTGATCTGATGGATTTTCCCAAGGATCTACCACAACTTTATACAAATAGTCTTGAAAGGTCTTATCTTGTCTCATCTCTCGTTCTCTTTAATTTTAGAGTCTCCTCATAGACTAACCAAAAAACTTCTGGCTCACCTTTGGCACAGTTTCCCATTTGACGATGTTCTTTTATGACAGGGACCATTAATTAGGAGTATGTTAATGGGAGGCAGTGTCAACTTAAAAAAGACAACTGAATCTTTATTTTATTTCCCTTTCTTCACTGTTACCAAGAATTCACTTCTCTATTGAATCCATCAATTTGATTCACTAAAACTTCATACTGTAAAACTGACCATAAGTTGTGGAGCAAATCTAGAATATTAACTGCCAATGTTACTTGATATGAGCGTTATAATGAGATGATGGGAAAGAAAACACATTTAGGGTGATACCTGGTTTTACTGCAAAATTTGAACAAATTAACAAATTTGAACAAATTTACTGCAATTTACAACAAAACAAAACAAAGTAAAATACTGTACTGTCATAGATCAAAATGACCACATGGTGGAAGTGGAGAGCGGAATCTTTAAAAGTAAAATATAATAGGGCTGGCCTGGTGGCCCAGCTGTAAAGTGCGAATGTTTCACTTTGGTGGCCAGGGATTTGCTGTTTGATCCTGGGTGTGGACCTATACACCTCTTGTCAAGCCATGCTGTGGCAGGCGTCCCACATAAAAAAAAAATAGAACAAGACGGGTATAGATTTTTGCTCAGGGCCAGTCTTCCTCAGCAAAAAGAGGAGGATTGGCAGCAGATGTTAGCTCAGGGCTATTCTTCCTCAAAAACTAACTAACTAACTAAATAAATAAATAAAATATAATAAATTAAAAATAATAAAACAACTAGTACTATTATTAAAATTCTTATAGAGGATAAGATATGATTCTATTATATGCATAAGATAATCATGAAGGATAAATAGTCGTGTAGATTAGCACAACAATTTTCAAAATGTTTGGTCTCAGGACACATTTGAACTCAAGATTTTTCAAGGAACTGAAAGAACTTTTGTTCATGTATATGTGAACTATTATTATTATTAACTGCACTAGAATTAAAACTGAGAAATGCTTAAAATATTTCTGTATTAATTTAATGATAAAAACAGCAAATCCATTACATTATAACATTTTAGTTATAACTAAACATTTTAATTAATATCATTATATTTTGCCAAAATATGAGAAAAGTAGCATTGTGTTTCATTTATCAAATCTCTAATATTTGCCTTAATAGAAGAGAGGTGGATTCTCATATCTGCTTCTACATTCAACTATTCTCATATTACATGTCATCTACCTTCTAGAAAAATTCACTGTACACACTTGAAAATGACATATCATCTTAGTATTATCAGGAAAATAATTTAGTTATCATAGATTCTTTAAAGTGGTCTCCAGGGACTTTAGACTTATTTGACCTGCTCATGACCACTCATTTTAGGAAAGTTGTTTGAAATCCTAGTTTTTTATTTATCCTATACAACCATAAAACATAAAGAACCATGGAGTTCTCTTTATAGTCAACAGGTTTTCATGCATATATAAAACAAAGCCCTTTCCCTTTAAAAAAAAGCCACAAAAACCAAAAAAGTTAAGAATCAGATTAAGGAAAAAGAAAGACCTAGGCATTTTGAAAGCAATTGAGTAAGCAATGACTTCCTTTAAAATGTTGGTCTGTGTAAGACACAGTATCAATGGTTTTCTTACCATATTTTTTCTAAAATTATAAGTAAGAAAAAATGAAGTTTTAAGTCTCAGCAAATTAAGTAGTAATGCGTTATTATGTATGTTTGAAATATTTGTTGCTAAAAATACGTAAGACATAATCAGTTGGAAGAGAATCACTTAGCTTATTTCTTAAATAGGAGTAAAATAAAAGCTATAAACTGCAAAGGTTAAGCATATAGCAATTATGTTTATTACTGTAATTAAACAAAATTTACAAAAGAGCCAAGCTGATATATGTGCCCAGGATTCATAATGATTATTGTGTAGAATGTTAATTAGGCAGAGAATGAATTTTCTTAAGTGTTGATTTCACATATATGATTCTAATTATTATAATTATGTGTTTATGGTTTAATTTAAATAAATATATTCAAATAATTTAAATAAATGTTTATTTTTATTCTTACTGATTTATTTTGCCATCTATAAATAGCATTTTGTCAGTAGTTTTATTAGTGTGTGGTAAGAACACAACATAAGAACTATTCTCTTAAACGTCTTTGTGTATAATACAGTATTGTCAACTATAGGTACAATGTTATACAGCAGATCTCTAGAATGTGTCCATCTTGTATAACTGTGGCTATACCCTCTGAACATCAACGGCCCATTTCCTTCTTCCCCTAGCCCTGGAAATCACTATTCAACTCTCTGTTTCTTGGGGTTTGACTGTTTTAGAAACCTCATATAAGAGAAATCAAGCAGTAGTTGTATTTTTGTAAATTATTATATGAGTAGTTAAAAGACACCTGAAATCATGTTCATACAGAAATGAATTCTCAGCAGTCAAAATGAGTAGGCCACCCAGTTTACTCCTCCTATATCCTCTCTCATACTTTTCATGTGGATGTTCTTGTTCAACATGTTCTGTCACTCTCATACATCCTCACCTTACACCTCTACCATCATTTCAATGATCCATCTCAGAAGTCCCGAAGGCTTCAAACCATGAGGCAGTGAAAATGCTGACTCATAAATCTACACAGAACCGGGGGAAGGAGTGGTGTTTTCTCAGGATCTTCACTCATTCTTCCCTGCGGACCATAGATGACAGACAGAACACAGTGAAAACAAGAACAGACCTCAGAGACACTTGAGCCAGACTCATAGAGAAAGGGTGAAAAATCTGCGTTTAAAACATACAGGTGACATCAAATATCAGAGAGGCGTGAGAGAAAGAACTAATAAGTTGCAAACAGGGAAAGCCACTCAATCTGTTTCTGATAGAATTCCATGATTCTTTTGTATCTGGAAATTTTCTCCTCCATTCCAGGATAATCTTGAAATATCCTTCAGGAGCCTTAGCTTAGCCAAATTAATCCCGAGTACTTTTATAATCTTAAGTGAGTAAGTTTTTTGGGGAAATGGGAAGTGGAGCCAGTGAAGGAGAGGGAGAGACAATAATCTCCTCTCTAGATGTACTAAATGGATTGTTTCAATCTTACCTTCTATAGAGTTCAGACTTATGAGTAGGTTGCTGCTTAATGTGATGCAGGAAAGCTCACATGCCTCAAATTATACTTTCTTCATTTACTTGCTGACCCATGAAATTATTTTAACACAGGTCATTGGCTTTACTTCTATAATTAAAAAGTAAAGGATTAAAAGATAATGGCCTAGCCATAGGAGGGAAAACACACTGATGGCAAACACTGCTAAGTACCTTACATCTTTCTGGAAAACTAACTGATCCTATCCAGGAGAGAAAAAAAGAAAGCTTAAGAAAATTATATGAGCAAAAAACAGGCAAGAGAATATAGACAGATAAAGCTCAGGGTGGTGAAGAGTACCAAAATCCATATATTTCACATCAAGTAGATTTATTTAACACTGGTAAATATATTTAGAAACATATATATAACACAGCCTGGCTTCCTGGGTTGCCCTAGAGTAAGGGTAGCTGCAGAAGTCGGAATCTCTCCCCACATCTTCAAAGAACAAATAAAAGCACAAAGATCGACAAGAAGAACAAATAAAAACACATATAACTTATACCTGCAGCATAATCGGAAAACATAGAAAAACATGGACTCCAAATTTCTTGTAAATTAAGAACTAAACACCAAGTTCTTATCTCCTTCCTGTTCAGAGAGGGGAGTGGAGAGCCTAAGGCCATTGGAGCACAGAAAAAAATCCATACCAGTGAAAGTCCTATACCAAGTGCAAAAATACCGTGAACATCCTGAAACCTAATAGATTGAAGCCCTACTACAGGAAAGGGACCTACAAGTGTATAGGATGCATTAAAAAATCATTCAAAACTTGGTAATAGGGCAAAAAGATGAATTTTGATATCATAACTAAAACATTATTCAATAAGCCAACTGATGGGCTATTTGTCTAAGGAAATATAACCTTTTTGTCCTATTTGCTCTTAATTAGAATCCAGATATTTACATTTTGTAGAATTAGATGCTAACTGGTAGAACATTCTTAAAATGTAAATGAATCTATGCAGTGGAGATGCAAATACGTTCTGTCTGATAGAGAAGAAAGATTATGGAGTTATTGTCCTCTAGGACCTTTAGTTGGCACTTTTGTATCAAACTATTCAACTTATTTCAGCATTTTTTGTGTATTTGTAAGTTTGCTTCTTTGAATAGCTATCTAGCTGTATATCTCAGTTTCTCATATCCTACTTTCAAAAGTTATGATGTCATTGATATCCTGCTACCACACTAGTTTCCTCATTAATTTAGTGAAATAAACATTGACATGGGAATCACTGTGTATTTATGTCCTAATTACAGTCTTAATATTTTGAAAATTATACTTTGACAGACCTAAGATGTAGTCTTGGGAAGGCGTTGCTTCTAGCAGAAAGGATACTAACCAGGAAGGTAGGGAACATTTGAGATTTGGTGGAAGGAATTCCTTAAGTGATGATGAAGGATGCAAGTCCAAAATCTGTAAGCTAGGCCTACAGACTGAAAACTCTTGGGCTGGAGCTGATGTTGTAACCTTGAGGCAGAATTTCCTCTTCCTCAAGGAAATGGAAGTTTTGCTCTTAAGGCCTTACAACTGACTGGATGAGACCCACTCACATTATCAAGGTGACGTCCTTTACTTAAAGTCAACTGATTATACATGTTAACCACCTCTGTAAAATACCTTCATAGCAACATCCATATTTGTGCTTGATTTAATAACTGAGTACTAGAGCCCAGCTGAATTGACATATAAAACTAACCATCACAGTGGTAATGGGAAATAAAAAAATGAAAGGGGAAATTAAATTTCCTGAAAAGCAAACAAGAACCAAAAAAATAAAAAGATATACCAATACTCCCCAAACTTCTGAAAACAATTCTATTTAAAGAATTTGAGCATCACTATACAGACATAGGGAAATGTTCTTGAATTGGGAACTTCAAGTTAGCCAAAATCCTAACTCTTATCTTCATACAACAATTATTTATTTATTTATTTTTGGTGAGGAATACTGGCCCTGAGCTAACATCTGACACCAATCCTCCTCTTTCTGCTTGAGGAGGATTGTCACTAAGCTAACATCTGTGCCAATCTTCCTCTATTGTGTATGTAAGACACTGCCACAGCATGGCTTGATGAGCGGTGTGTAGGTTTGTACCCAGGATCCAAACCTGCAAATCCTGGGCTGCTGAAGCAGAGTGCATAAACTTAAACCATTATGCCACTGGGCCAGCACCAACACAACCATTATTGAGAAGCCATAATACAGACACAAATGTCATTCTGCATTGAAATAAAGGAAATATCTGAAGTAAACAGCTGACAAAAGTTACTCTAAACACAACCATGAAGCAGAATAAAGTTAGAAAAAGGTTTCAAACTGAACTAAATATTCTTACATAAGAATTTTTAGATATTAACAAAAAAGTTGAACTCCTGTGGTTATATAATTATTTAGCTTCTTACAACAGAAAAGGAGAAATGAAACAAGAAAATATGCAACGAGATTTAACCAAATACAGAAAAGAAATTGATGAAACAATTGTAAAAAATTTGTGGAAGTACAGACAGATAAGGAGTCAAAGGGTAATAGATTTGATTATATTTAATGAGAGACACTGAATAAAATCCTGAACAGAGACTAGACATATAACAAAGATAAAAAGCAAAATAAGTAAAGAGCAATAATACAAAAAACTAGGGAAAAATATTCAACATATTTATATTTGGAGCAACTAAATAAGAAAATTAAGGCAATAGAAACAGAATAAATATCTAATCAATAATCCAAAAAATTTTCCATAAAAAATTACCTGAATTGTAAACCACATATTGAAAGGACCCATCATGCACAAAGAAGGAATAATCAACAAAATGAAATGGCTGCCTACAGAATAGGAGAAAATATTTGCAAACCACAGAACTGATAAGGGTTTAATATCCAACATATATAAGGAACTCATACAACTCAATAGCAAAAAACAAATAATCTAATTAAAAAACAGACAATAGAGGGGCTGGCCTGGTGGTGTAGCGGTTAAGTGTGCATGTTCTGCTTCAGTAGCCCAGGGCTCGCCGGTTCAGAACCCCGGGTGCAGAGAAGGCACCGCTTGGCAAGCCATGCTATGGTAGGTGTCCCACATATAAAGTGGAGAAAGATGAGCACAGATGTTAGCTCAGGGCCAGTCTTCCTCAGTAAAAAGAGGAGGATTGGCAGCAGATGTTAGCTCAGGGCTAATCTTCCTCAAAAAAAGAAAAAGGACAATAGATCTGAATAGACATTTTTCCAAAGAAGATGTTTAAATGGTCAACAGGTACAGGAAAAGATAATCAACATTATTAATCATTATGCAACTGCAAATCAAAACAACAATGACATACCCCATCGTACTTGTTAAGATAGCTATTATCAAAAAGACAAGAAATAACAAGAGTTAGCACGGATGTGGAGAAAACTTGTGTAGTGTTGGTGCGAATGTAAATTGGCACAGCCACTATGAAACACAGTATGGGAGCCTGCCCCATGACTGAGGTTACCTTTATATGCTCCACGTTGGTGGCCCAGGGTTTCACCTGTTGGGATCCTGGATGCAGACCTACACACCACTCATCAGGCCACACTGAGGCAGTGCTCCACATAGCACAACCAGAAGGACCTACAGCTAGAATATACAACCATGTATCGTGGGGGCAGGGCCTCGGGCCTTTAGAGAGAAGAAGACGTAAAAAAAGAAGATTGGCAACATATTAGTTCAGGTGTCAATTTTTTTTTTAACAAAGGAAAAACAGTATGGAGGTTTCTCACAAAATTAAAAATAGAACTACCATATGATTCAGCAATCCCATATCTGGGTATATACCCAAAGGAAATGAAACTATTATCTTGAAGAGATATTTTCACCTACATTTTCATTGCAGCATTATTCATATTAGCTAAGACATGGAAAAAAACCCTAAATGTCCATTTACGGATATGGATAAAAAAATGTGGTATAAATATTCAAAGGAATATTATTCAGCCATAAAGAAGAAGTAAATCTTGCCATTTGCAAGATGGATGAAGCTGTAAGACATTATGCTTTGTGAAACAAGCCAGACAGAGAAAGAAAAATACTTTATGATTTCACTTATATGTGGAATCTAAAAAAGTCAAACTTATAAAATAGTGGCTGTCAGGGGCCAAGGGGTGGGGGAAATGGAGAGATTTTGGTCAAAGAGTTCAAACTTCCAGGTACAAGATGAATAAGTTCTGGTGATGCAATGTACAGCAGGGTGGCTGTAGTTAACAATGCTATACTGTATACTTGAAAGTTGCTAAGAGAGTCCATCTTAAATATTTTCATCACAAAAAAAGGTAATTATGTGAAATGATGGTGGTGCTAACTAAACTTATTTTGGTAATCATTTCACAATACATATATTTATGAAATCATCACATCACACACCACAAACTTACCTAATATTGTATGTCAATTATACCTCAATAAAGTAGGACAAAAACCCGGATGATATGGAAAAAAACAAATTATAGTGTGTGCTGAAAAAAGAGCTCTGGTCAAAAGACGCATTTTTAAATTACAGAAAAAAACAGAACAGTGGCAGTAGGAAAAAAAGCAAGATATGTTCATTTTAATGAGAAATAAGAGATAACAGTAAGTCTATAATCTATCAAAATATATTCAATTATATGAATCCGATGGTTTTAGAATTTTGACTTTTGTTCACATGAAGAAAAAAATTGCTTCAAATGTTTAAATTGTTCTTATATTTTACATTATATACCATGTGTTGTATTATATTATTTATTATTTGTCTCTTCAGCCCTTTAATATGATTGAAGAGTATGTCTATAATCTTTAAATGACTCCCAGATTGATATATATTCCACTTTTCACTTAAATTTATATTTGAATTTTGTGGAACCTACCAATGATTTCACCATGCCAGAGATTCCTATAGAACATGAATGATTATGTGTTAGTACCATTAAACAATTTCAGTTTAGACAATTTATGAGTTAAAGATTATTAAAATATGCATAAAGATGTAAAAATCCTGGAAACAGAGGTCCTTTTTAATGATTTGCTTTATGATAGATGGAAACAAATTAATCCACATCAGATTATGTGTAAAATCCTTCAGTATCACAGAAGTAATGATCAACTTTGATACTTCTATATTTTAAAATATTTAATGTTATTGTGATATTTTTTAACTTATTTATCTGTGAAAATACGAACTTCAAATACTATACATTCCATGATAGGATTGGCTTGTGCAAGTGTCTTTGATTTGAGTTTCAAATTTCTCACTCGGGGGTGGCATAATCTTATTAAAATTAATCTAGAAGCATATTTAAAATTTAAATGTTTTGTGCATCAAATCTAGAATTTTATATAATTCTGCCTCAAACATAGGGAAAGGGAAATACTGTATTGAACATGAAGAAATTGGCTTTTGCATTCTGCTGCCTGTTCAGCACCAAATACCTCTAATAATGCCACAGGATATTACAGCTTCCTGAAAATGTGTGATTTCTTTGAATATTTTCTATCTTTATCACAAGCTAAAGCTACAGTTTGCAGAGATGAGAACTCTTTCTTTTATATTAGAGGAAAGGGCTTTAGTGCTTTGAAGAAACAACTATATTATCTGTAGAAGCAATTCTTAAACAATTAAAAAAGGAGAAAGAATAACTCATCCTTTGGTAATCTTTTGTCATTATGATGCACAAGAAGTGTCAGAAATAAGTAATTGATGCCACTTGTTTGCACGTCAGCTTAACTTAAAATCTTCTTTGGCACTGTTTCATGAATAAATTTTGTGCGTTTAGTTAATAAATGAAAACTTCAGTAGCACAAGACTTTATCAGATGCAACCACGAAATGTGACAATGGGAATTAATTCCTGAGTACTGGCCCCTGAACAAAAAATTTAGTGTATGATGTATCTAAAATCAGGTTCTGTTTAACTTATGGAGGTTTGAATTGTCCCTTGTTTTCCTCCATTTGTTTTCTTTCCTTTTTTACAAACAACTTCAACTGTCCCAAAATTTCTGGATATGAGGTTACTTTCTGATTGGATCCTAATACTGTTCTCTCATATGCAACAATTTTATTCTAAAAACTCAACCTAAATAAAACATATGAGCAATACTTTTTGACTCCAGGTCTGTTTAAGGAATGCTGAAAATGTTGGGATGAGATATTTGTTTGTTCATATCAATTTGGGGGAAATGTTTCCATCAGTTTGGAATCAGAAGATGGTCTATGATACATTTAGAGGCTCTATGGTGTGTGGTAATATTTCGTAGAATTAGTCTGTCCTTATTACTATCATTTTACATGCAAGTTACTCTTGTGTATTTATTTTTCCAAATATAATTTATTATCAACTTCTCCACTTTCAGGAAAAAAATTTTATTGGTGTTTTCTTTGCATTACACTAAATTTATAAATTGATTTAGGGAGAATTGAAATCTATATAATACTCAGTTGTCTTATTCAAGAATAAAATATACTTTATATGTATATTACATTTGTATTGTACAATAGATTTTTGTATATTGAACTTGTATTCTGCAACCTCGTTGAACCTATTTACTAGTTCTGATAGTTGTTCTGTGAATTCCTTAGAAGAGCCCACATACAAGATCATGTTTTCTGCAAATGAGAGAAAGTTTTAATTCTGAATACTTCTTATTTCTTATTCTTGCCTAGTTGAACTGACTATAATCTCTAAGACAGTGCTGAATAGAAGTGATGATAACGTCCTTATCTTATTCCTGATCTTTAAGGGAAAGCATTCCGTATTTCACCATTCAGTATTACGTTAGCTGTATTACATTCATACAAGTCCTTTATCATGTTGAGGAGGATCCAATTCTATTGCTACTTTATTAAGAGTTTTTACCATGATAGGGTGTTGGATTTTGTTACATGCTTTTTCTGCACTTATTTGAGATCATGTAGTTTTTGTTCTTTATCTCGTTAATATATTTCACATTGATTGAATTTTGTGAATTTCGTTAAACCAAGTTTATATTCCTGGGATGTATCTTACTTTGTCACAGTGTACAATCCCCGTATATTGCTGGATTTGTTTGCTAATATTTTGCAAAAGATTTGTGTATCTATGTTGATACTGGTATCAAAGAATAGTTGGGAAGTCTTACTCTGCCTTTTATTTTTAGGAAGAGTTTTTGAAGGATTTATGTTGATTCTTGATTAAACATTTGGTAGAATTCATCAGTGAAGTAGTCTGAGACTGGAGTTTTCTTTTTGGAAGGATTTCAAATTACAAATTCCATCACACTACTTTATTGGTCTATTGAAATTTTCTCTTTTTAATTTCATCAATTTTTGTTTAATGTATTAGGAAGCTCAGTCATTAGGTAAAAACACTTTTACAATTATTTTGCCTTTCTGATGAATTAACCCTTCCATAATAGACAGTTTTCTTTATCTTTAATAATAGATTCACTTTCTTAAAATATATTTTATCCGATTTGATTTAGTCATTCCATCCTCCTGCTTACTATGTGTGTAGTCTATCTTCTTCCACCGGTTTTCTTTCAACTTTTATTTTTCTTCATTTTTAAAGTGCATATTTTGTAGAGAGAACGTAATTAAGTCCTGCTTTTTACCTTCTCATTTTGACAAACCCTTCCAATTAATTGCACATTTAATGTAATTATCAATACAGTTAGGTTTGAATCCGTTATCTTTTTTATTTGTTTTCTGTTTGGCTTTTCTGTTTTTTGTTCCTCTTCACCTTTTCTTCTTTTCTGGGTTATTTGACTATTTTTAGGACTCTTTTAATTTTACTATTCCTTTTTTTGTGGTTGTTAGGAGATTACAATATAAATCCCTAACTTTTTACGGTTAAGTTACTGGTAATATTGTATTACTACGCATAAAATATTGAAATCTTGCAGCCACAAGTCCATCACCTCTTCCCTGTCCTTGATACAATAGTATGTATTACATTTACATGTACTGAAACCATACAAACTAATGCTGTCCATTTAGCTTTAAACAAATCTATGAATTATATAGAAATTAGGAGCAAAATAGCAAAAAATCCTTTTGTATTTACAATTCCTGTGCTCTTCATTCCTTTCTGAATATCCCCTCTTCCACACTTAAACTCTCCTCAGTATTTACCTTCTTTTGTTCACTCTTCAGTGCCTTCATGTAGCTACTTTTTCGGTATGCCCAGGTTTTACAGCCTTTTTCTGCTGACAGAGTTGGAGATCTGTGTAGTAGAATCTTGCACAATCATTAGCAGAAATTTGACTCAATGAATTTAAGTTTTACGACCTTGGAGCTATGGTTCACTTACTAGAATATCATAGTTTGCAATAGCAGTGGTTAGGCAAGGATTAAAATGCAAGTACAAAAACCTCAAGACAATGTATCTGGAAGTCCTGAAAGAAATTAACACTTCCCTGAAACAATGTGTTATGAGAACATTATCTGCATTAAACCTAATATTATATAATTTAAATCTAAGAGCAAATCAGTGGATCAAGTATTTATAATCTAGATTTTACAGTTGGGGTAAACTGAAGTTTAATGACGTGTCTGACTTCACAACTGTCTGGCTTCAAGGCCTATGATTTTTCCAGCACACTGTGCTTCAGTGACCCTGTAATGGTGGCCACCCAATGGAAAAGTAGATAAGCAGCCATAAGAAAAATGCCATTGCTTTTACTCAAACAATTCTGAACCAGAAACTTAGAATGTTCTGGTTCATTTAGCTCAGTTCTTGTACCCTGATCCAGGACAAGTTTCATCCATTCTCTATGAGTAATGAAGGAACTTCTTTTGCAAACAAATAAAGCGGTTTGCCATGTGCTTCAAATTATCATTTATTTAAGCGGCTTTGCCAATTCACTCATGTAGAATTATTTTCTGCTGATTGAAAGCCTAACTGTTATAAATTAGTTTTCATGAAATAAAATAGTGTTTCCCAAAGGCAGGTGCCTGGATTACCTACAACAGAAATGATTTAAAGAAATCCAAAATATATAGATTTCTGGCTACTGAGACCAGATGGTCTGACTTATTAGGTTTATAAGACATTTGGCCAGTTTATATTTTTAAAAACTTCCCCAAGTGATTCTGATGAAGAAAGAATTTTATAAACTATTGCAATAGAGAATCTTGAAAGGGAAGCTATAATGAAGAAGGAGGGGACCTTTGTTTTGTTTTTATAATAAATAAAGCACACATTCCTGCCTGTGAAGAGTTGTTTGCATTTTTATAATTAGATGAGGCTGATTCAAGAGGAGGATGCTAAATTTCTGAAATTATAGTAATTTGAGAAACTGGCAAAAATAATTAGATAGCTGAGCAAGCAAATATCTTAATCTTACCTTGGGTCTATTACAGAATCTACCTTTGTAGCAGCAAAAACAAAACAAAACAAAACAAATAGCGTAATACAGCTTTCACAGAGTTCTGGTACCATTTCTTTGTTTAAGTACGAGACACATCATCTGAGGTCATCCCTAAGGTACAGCGAAGAGAGAGACTGTGTTGAGGTCTCTGTGCTCTTGGGCTGCTTCTGCATAGTAATGAGTTAGAAAGACTGTAGGTGTTGCAGGCTTCTGCTAGAAAAAAATGACCAGATAAACAATCATTTTTTATCCTATTCTTTTCAAACCTAAGTAGATAGAGTTTCTCCTTCCCTCCTGAGCTGTCAGGTTGTCCTTTTGTTACTTTTCAAAGGAAGCCAGTGGCATAACTTGATTTTTCCTGTGTTAAAATGCTCAAATCAATGAGGCTAAATAAGATTCTATAGGTTTCACTGAACATCAAATTATTGTAGTTAAGGCCTTGAAGCCTATTGTCACATAAAGCAAGGTGATAAAATTGTATTGTTAAGAATGCTTTACAAAGATAGTAAATCATATGCAGAACACTGAGATTTGGCAGTGATTAATCAATCATGCTCCCTGCTAACAAGCAATTGAGTTGAATTGATTCTACCGTTAAAGCTACAGATTGTATTATGATTTAATTCAAGTAAAATAAATAAAAATGAGAAAGATTAGAAAGTTGTGTTTATTGAGAAACAGCCTTAGGGTCAGAAATTTAAGAGTCAAGTAGCCACGATAGTATGTGCAGAATTAGGCACGGAGAATCGTAGGTAACACAGATGAGATTGAAGATATGGTCATGACTTAAAAGAGATAATCTGGTTGAGGATCAACTAGAAAATATAATTTTAGAAAACTCTAACTTAAAAAAACAGAGAACAGAAAAGTTGCTAATTATTCTCTATCAAAGGAAGCAAGTGTGTGTTACAAGTAACTTGATGTCTGACAATTTATTTAACCCCTTTCAACATAAAGTTTCTCTTCCAAAATCAGGGTGATATTATACTTCATATGGATTATTTGAAGGATTTAAAATAATCTCTTATCCAGAATATAACTTGGTATACACACACAATAAGTATTATTTCTCTTTCTTCCTTTATCAAGGTATAAGAGGCATTGTGTTGGAAGAAAAGAAAAAGCAATGAACTAGAAATCAAGATGTCTGCCCTGTAGTCCTTGTTTGGCTATTTACTGTCAATGTTCTTGGGCAATCACTAGACTTTCTTTATTTTTCAGTTTCTGCTGAATAGATTTCATGCCAATTGCTCAAACCACCACTTATGTTTGCTTTTAAAAAGGCTAAAACACCGTCCAAATCTGCTATTATTATTAAATGGAAAGTTGAAGAGGGAAAACAAGATATTTTGATGTCAAAAGAAACAATAGCAACCTGTATTTTAGTTTAAATGATCCAGACTCACTGCCCATGTTGATTGCACTTACCAGGAATGAAATGTTCTGTACTTGCACTTCACATTGTTGATGTAAGTGCAGCCATACAGCTTGAATGTGAAGAAAGAAGCACAAGGTGTGAGAATACATCAGAAACCATTGGAGTGTACAAATATATGTGTTTGTATGTATAAATTCTGAGCTGGGTTTTTATTCCTTTGTGAAGT
Organism: Equus quagga; assembly: GCF_021613505.1. Taxonomy (NCBI): domain Eukaryota; kingdom Metazoa; phylum Chordata; class Mammalia; order Perissodactyla; family Equidae; genus Equus; species Equus quagga. Next base: position 52,009,172 of record NC_060269.1, on the reverse strand, counting down.
TTTTCTTAGATTTAACTAATATAGATCACAATAGTGAGCATTTGCTGCACAGTAGAGTTATAATGTAAATGTCTTTGTATTTACCCACATTGAAGATTTCTTGGGATTATGAATTTCATGGCTTCAAACGCTGGCAATTGCATATTTTGAATACTTAATAAGGATTTTATTATTTTTGTTTTCTTTTTAATAATATTGAATAGGGAATTTCTGCTATATATTACATGCCCAGACAGGTGCCATGAAATTCACTTTTAAACTGAACATTAAAAATATAAATAAATAAAATAAACAATCATAAGGCCATGTTTTGATGGCCCTGATTCGGGGTGGATGTTTAGTTGGTTCCATTCTAATATAAGCAGAAACACTTAGGTACAAGAGTCCTGTCTCTTCCACAGTACTTCCACATTACTAGGAATTGTGATTCTGTTTCTGGGGTTTTTAAATGTCCTGAGATGTTTAAAACCAAGGTTTTCATACAGTATAAGACACTTTGAAAGCAAACGAATTCTTGGAACTCAGATGAGCGCCATTCTTGTAGGATGATTAGTAAGTAATGTACTGACTACACTAAAAGGGAGGATTTCACTGAAATACATCAAGGCTAACATGGCACCTAGACTTAGGAGATATACAGTGGAAAAAAGACTGAACAGATTGGCCACTTACATGGCTCTGGAACAGGTCATAGGGGTGACCACTCAATTTAGTGGAGAGTGGATGATTTCTACCCTACTCTGCTTCATTCTGCCAAATTCAGCCATCTAGTCTAAACCTCTGTGATATTTCCCCTATAATAATTCCAGTCCTGCTTACCTAGTAAAGGTTTGGAAGAACTTTACTCTGACTCATCAAGCCTTTTCATGCCTTTGCGTTCACTCAGGATTTATTATTCCAAATTTTAAAAGCTTTCGTCTGTTGTACAAACACAATGGGCGTAATCTTCTACATACACTAAGACCCCAAATGGCATGGGAGTGAAGTGAAAGGAAGGATCAGAAATTAATATAGGAAACAAACAAACAAGCAAAAAACTGAGAGGGAATAGGGACCAAGACAGTGATGTAGGAAACTCCTGACTTCCCTCCTCCCATAGACACACTGAAAATACAGTTACACATAAAGCAATTCCCTCAGAGAGAAATCCAGAAACTAGTTGACTAACTCCTACACATGAGATGACCGAGAAAACACCCTTATTAAAATGAATAAGAAAGGTTGATACACATTTTCACCATAAACTCTGCCCCCAGTTCAGTGCCATACAATTGGGAGGGAACTCTCAATTCCCAGCTTCACCCTGAGGCGTGAAGGGTTTGGACCACACATCTAGTACCCCAATTTTTTTAAGTCTGTCACTTAAGGGATGGGCCCCCAAATCACCTAGCTCCTCTGATAATAAATGGGACTTGCATTCACAAGTGCCACAGGACTATAGAAAAGAAAAGGAGCAGTTTTTAAACAGGTACAGGAGAACCACCCATGGCTGTACATTCAGGCTCAGCATAGGAGAGGCAAAAATGCCCAGCTCCCAGTTTCTTCCTGGAAACTTTTCCAGCTTCTGCCTGAGGGTCTGCCTTCTAATCAAACTGCATCTAGGTGCCGATTTTGATCCTCCCCTTTGAAACCTTGATGAATCGATCCATCCTCAACTACTGGGAGCGACCAAGAAAAAAAGACAGTGATTTGGACGATAACAAAGATTTGGGAGATGATCAGAAGCTTGGGCTGGGCTAATTGACAAGGTCATCTCCTACATGAGACTAGCCTGTCAAGATTGAGAGAGGTAACTGCTTTATCTAATGTGCAGAAAGCAACACAGAGATGCAAGAAAAATGAAGAAACAAGGAAATATGTCCCAAGGAAAAGAAAAAGATAACTCTCCAGAAACAGATTTAATGAAACTATTACAAGTGATTTACCTAATAGAGAGTTCAAAATGAAGGTCATAAAATTGCTCACCAATGTCAGGAGAGCAATGCATTAATGAAGTGAAAATTTCAACTAAAAATAGAAACTATTTCTATTTCTGTAAATAAGTACCAAACTAAATAAGTACCAAATGGAAATCATAGAAGAATACATTAATAGAACTGAAAAATTCATTAGAGGGTTTCAAAAGTAGACTAGATCAGGGAGAAGAAAAGATCAGTGAACTTTTAGACAGGTCAGTAGAATTCATCCAATCATGGGAGCAAAGAGAAAAAAAGAATAAAGGAGAATCACGATATTTTAAGAGACTTATGGAACATCATCAAGCAGACCAATATCCACATTATAGAGGTCTCAGAAGGTGAAGCGGGGTGGGGAGCAATCTTATTCGAGGTAATAATTGCTAAAAATTTCCCTAATCTGGGGAAAGAAATAGGCATCAAGAACCAAGAAACCAAAGCATTTTCAAAGAAGATGAAATGAAAGAGACCCACATCAAAACACAGTATAACTAAATTATCAAAAGTTAAAGACAAAGAGAGAAGGTTGAAAGTAATAAGAGAAGAATAACTTGCCATGAACAAGGAAACTCCATGACTATGACTGGAGTTTTCAGCAGAAACCTTGTATGCCAGCAGAGAGTGGGATGATATACTCAAAGTGCTGAAAGAAAAGAATTACTGACCAAAAATACTCTACTGGCAATGTTGTCCTTTAAAATTGAAGGAGAGAGAGTTTTCCTGACAAGCAAAAGCTAAAGAGTTCATCACTAGAACCGTGTGACAAAAATGTTAAAGGGACTTCTTTAAGCTGAAATGAAAGGACATGAATTAGTAACATGAAAACATATGAAAGTTTAAAACTCACTGTTATTAAAGGTTAAATTCAAAATAGTCTAATGTTGTAATGGTGGTGAGTAAATAACTCATCCTCTAGTATGAAGATTAAAAGACAAAATCATCAAAATAACTATAATAACAATAATGTTTTAATGGATACACAATGTGAAAAGATTTAAACAGTGACATCAAAAACATAAAATGTAGGAGGGAGAGTGAAAAAATGTAGCACCTTATAATGCATTAGAAGTTAAGTTGTTATCAACTGAAAATAGACTGTTATAACTATAAGATGAGATATTTTGTGTAAACCTCACGATAGCCACAAAGCAAAAACCTATAGTAGATACAGAAAAGATAAAGAGACAGGAATCAAAGCATCCCACTATAGAAAGTCATTAAATCACAAAGGAAGAGAGTATCAGAGAAAGAAAGAAACAAAGGAAGTACAAAACAGCCAGAAAACAATTAACAAAATGGCAAGAGTAAGTCCATTCCTATCATTAATTACTTTAAATGTAAATGGATCAAATTCACCACTCAAAAGCCATGGAATGGCTGCATGGATTAAAATAAACAAGACCCATCTATATACTACCCCACATGAGATTTAATTAGCTTTAAGGACACACATAGAGTAAAAGAAAAGGGATGGAAAAAGATATTCCATGCAAATGAAAAGCAAACAAAATCAGAGACAGATATATGAGACAAAACAGACTTTAAGCCAAAAATTGTAACAAGAGGTAAAGAAGGTCAATATATGACAATAGGGTCAATGCATCAAGTGGGTATAACATTTGTACATATTTATAAATCCAACAATGGTGCATCGAAATATATACAGCAAACATGAACAAAGCTGAAGGGAGAAATAGACAACAATACAATAATAGTAAGGGATTTAAATATCCCACTTTCAACAATGGATAGAACATTCAGACAGAAAATCAAAAAGGAAATATTGTACTTAAACTATATGTTAGACCAGATGAACCTAAGAGACATATACAGAATAATCCACCCAACAGTAGCAAAATATGCGTTCTTCTCAAGCATGCATGAAACAGTTTCCAGGATAGATCATATGTTAGGCCAGAAAACAAGTCTTAACAAATTTAAGATGATTTATATCTTACCAAGTACCTTTTCTGACCACAAATGGTGTGAAACTAGAAATCAATTACAAGAGGAAAACTAGGAAATTCACAAATATGTGAAAAATGGACAACAAAGCTCCTGAACCACCAGTGGTCAAATGAGAAATCAAAGGGGAAATCAAAAATGTCTTGAAACAAGTAAAAATTGAACTACAATATATCAAGAGTTAGATGCAGCTAATGCAGTTCTAAGAGGGATGTTTATGGCAAAATGTCTACTTTAATAAAAAAGAAAGATCTCAAAAGAAAAAGAACAAACTAAGCCCAAAGTTAGCAGAGAAAGGAAATAACAAAGGTCATAGTGGAAACATGAAATAAAGACTAGAGAGACAATAGAAAACATCAATGAAACTAAGAGCTGGTTTTTATGGAAAGATAAACAAAATTGACAAACTTTAGCTAGACAAAGATAAAAAGGGAGAAGTCTCAAAAGTAAAATCATAAATGAAAGAGAAGAAATTACAGCTGATAACACAGAAATATTAAGGATTATAAGAAACTACAGTGAACAAGTAAATGCCAACAAATTAGATAACCTGGAAGATATGGATAAATTCTTAGTAACTTACAACCTACTAAGACTAAATCATGAAGAAATAGAAAATCTGAACAGAATAATAATGAGTAAAGAGATTGAATCAGTAATCAAAAACTTCCTAACAAAGCAAAGTCCAGGACCAGACAAATTCACTGTGAATTCTACCAAACATTTAAAAAGGAAATGACAGTAACCCTTCACAAACTCTTCCAAAATATCAAAGGGAAGGGAACACACCCCAACTTATCTTATGATGCCAGCATTACTCTGATACCAAAACCAGACAAGGATACTACAAGAAAAGAAAATTTATAGGCCAATATCCTTGATGAAGAAAGATGCAAAAATCCTCAACAAAATACTAACAAATCAAATTCAATAGTACATACGAAGAATCACACACAATGTTCAAGTTGGATTTATTCCTGGGTCGCAAGGATGATTTATATATACAAATCAATAAACACAATACACCACGTTAACAAAATGAAAGATAAAAATGTAGTCATCTCAAAAGATGCAGAAAAAGCATTGGACAAAATGCAATATCCTTTTATGATAATAAATCCCAACAAATTGGGTATAAAAGGAGAGAACTGCAATATAATAAAGGCCATATATGACAAGCCCACAGCTAACATCACACTTAATGATGAAAAGCTAAAAGCTTTTCCTCTAAGATCAAGAATGAGACAAAGAGGCTGACTTTACCCACTTACATTCAATATAGCGTTGGAAGCCCTAGTCAGAGAAATTTGATAAAAAAGGAAGGAAGGAAGGAAGGAAGGAAGGATGGAGGGAAGGGATCAAGGAAGAAAGGAAGGAAGTAAATGCATCCAAATGAGAAAAGAAGTAAAATTCTCTCTGTTTGCAGATGACATGATATGATACATAGAAATATCTAAAGACTCCACCAAAAAACTGTTAGAACTAATAAACAAATTCAATAAATTTGCAGGATACAAAATCAACACACAAAAATCAGTAGGATTTCTGTATACAGGAACGAACTGTCAGAAAGAAAAGTTAAGAAAACAATTCCATTTAAAATAGCATCAAAAAGAACAAAATACTAAGCAATAAATTCCTCACCCAAGGAGGTGAAAGATCTGTACACTGAAAACTATAATACACTGAGGAAGATATTGAAGACATAAATAAATGGAAAGATATTCCATGATCATGGATTAGAAAAATTAATATTTTTAAAAAGTCTACACTACCGAAAGCAATCTACAGATTGAGTGCAATCCCTATCAAAATCCCAATGGCATTTTTCACACAAATAAGAAAATACAATCCTAAAATTTGTATGGAACCACAAAAGACTCCAAATAGCCAAAGCAATCCTGAGAAAGAAGAAAAAAGCTGGAGGCATCGCACTTCTTGATTTCAAACTATATTACAAATCTATAGTAATCAAAATAGTTTGGTTTGGCATAAAAGCAGCTACATGGATCAATGGAACAGGATAGAGAGCCCAAAAATAAATCCCTGCATATATGGTCAATTAAATTACAATAAAGTAGGCAAGAGTAAACAATAGGGAAAGGATAATCTCCTCAATAAATGTTGGGAAAACTGGATATCCACATGCAAAAGAATAAAACTGGACCCCATCTACACGACACACAAAAATAAACTCAAAATGGATTAAATTCTTGAACATAAGCCCTGAAACCATAAAACTCCTAGAAAGAAGACTTAATGGGTAATCTCCTTGATATTGGTCTTTGCAAAGATTCTTTGGTTTGACACCAAAACCAAAGGCAACAAAAGCAAAAATAAATAAATTATCTAAAAAGCTTCTCTATAGCAAAGCGAACCAACAACAAAATGAAAAGGCAATCTATGGAATGGGAGAAAATATTTACAAACCATATGTCAGATAAGGGGTTAGTATCCAAAATATACAAGAAACTCATATGACACATTACAAAAAGATGTAAATAAGTGAGGTAATGGTTGTGTTAATTAACTCAATGGTGGGGATGCTTTCACAATGTACACGTATATCAAATCATCACATTATACAAGTTAAATATGTTACAATTTTATTTGTCAAGTCCACATCAATAAAGCTGATAAAAAATACTGCGAGAGACAAGCATCAATTTATATTTTCTAAAATATTATTCCATGACAATCATCTCAAAATTGCCTTTGGTAACTTCAACATTATATCGAAATGAACCTGACAATTTCCTTTTGTATGCTTTTCACTACAAATTTTTTATTCTAAAAAAACCTAAAAGTAAATACAGAGATGGAGAAAAGACATTTTAAGCATACTGTTACATATTTTGCTTTTAAATCCTAAATTTTAAATCCTAAATTTAAAACTTCTCTTTCTCAGAATGCAATAGGAATCAGTTATAGAACAAAGTCTGCTCTTCGCATTCAAGCTGTGACCAAAGCCATGATGTAAAAAGCAAACAATTGATGATCCTGAACAGGTGAGTTTGAAAACAGGTAGAGCAAAGGAAAGAATAATAGAAAGCTGTTTTGGAGTTGTGACTGGGGCTCCAAATGTATTGGATTTTCAAATGCAGGCTTGGCCAGTCCTAAAATGGTGGGAGATTTATTTTTGATGTTTCTGATTATGGCCTCTGAATTCCAACATACTAATTCTACATGTCTTAATTGAATGAGCATAAATTGAAGCTGTTTTGAAAGTACATTAAACTTTAGGGATGAGAAGGATTTATGGACACCTGAGTTATAACCACTGGAAATGATGAGTAGCTGTATCTCAAGAGCCAGAAGCATGGATTAATCATGGAAAGTAGCCATCGATATTATTTCTTGCTTGCATCTTTTCATTGCCATCAAACTTCAAATTGAATATTTATTTCTTAAGATTTCAGCTTTTGCCATTTTGGAATGACATCATGTTAGTATGAATGGGACCTGTGTTTTCTCTTATTCATCCTTCCTAAGTACAGCAGGGAAATTGGGTGCTGAAATGATTCTCTGATACGTTTCATTTCAACAAGCAGCAAAATCAATCAAGGATGTTCAATGGAAACCACAAAGAGGAGAGGATTAATGCATTATTTAGGAAAAAAAAATAGTCTTCCTACTTCGTCTATGCCGCAAGTGTGAATATAATGAATGGTTGCCTGAATTCTTCTTTTGTTTACACTCTTCTTTTCACTTAGGTTATTTTTCATTACAGAGATTCTCAGAGGGTTTATTTTCGTCTCAACTGATCTTTGTAAAGCACCACAAAGGCAGCTTCTAATTCACATTGATTTTAGAAAAAGGATATCTCTGTTCATTCACAGAATGGAAATCAAGTTTAGGTGTGAAAGCTGCATGTGATACGAAAAAAGATGACTTCCATGAAGTTTTCCTCTTACTATATTCAGGTTTTAGAAAGTTTACTCCATGGTGGACTAACATTTAGGACTACTGAGAGATTATTTTATCACTTTCAACTGATTTAAATAAATAAACATTCTTATGTGTGGTGATTTGCTGTATGTGTACAGCCTCTGTAATGAAAGCTTACCTGTACCATATTAGGATGTCCCAAACTGGACCTGTTTTGTTTCCCTCTATCGTTTTTATTAGAGATATATGCTAAACAGCCACCTTGTAGATCATCTGATTCTGTCTAATCATTAATATTTTCCTCACACTGAACTAGAAACCCATCCCCTGTTTTGCTAAATTAATTTGATGTAAACCAACTGCTTTACCACATTTGAATAAATTTTTCTTGTGTCCTGTTAATGTTATATGCATCAGTTTAATGCGTTCTATTTTAGGAGTTAATTATTTAGCTGTATTGACATTCTGCTATTTCTATTGGTTATCTAATATACACTAGCCCCGTTACTAGGCACTCATAAACATATCCTGGATCCTGAGTCTTGTAACAGATTCAGAAATGTAAAACATTTTCATAGCATTGTATTAAAGGATTAAAAAATGTAAACCTTTTAGCTATGGAAAAATTACATTTCTTTTATGAGAGGGGAGCACTGAAGGACTTTGAGCTAGGGGATATCTGAGTGAGGTCTGTAAGACTGAGTAGATCTTATAAGGACAGGCAGCAGTACACGTGTGTACAGGCATGCAGGTTGAAACAGCAGGTATCATTCAAAGATCTGCACTAATTTCTCTTTGTGTGTGAATTTGAACAAGGGAATGGGGAACAAGTTAGTATGAGCATGAAAAATTATGCAGCAGTCAGATTATGATTGACTATACTTGTGTACCTTATTTGTCCAGTAGAGTTTCTCTTCTAGGTGTCTCTGTTTCTTAAGATTGTTTAGCTTAATTCTTTGTTGACTACTAACGTAAATGCCACACTCAAGTAAATTTCTTTTTTTTTTTAAAGATTGGCACCTGGGCTAACAACGTTTGCCAATCTTCCTCTTTTTTTGCTCTCTCTTTTTAAGGATTGGCACCTGGGCTAACAACTGTTGCCAATCTCTTTTTTTTTTTTTCTGCTTTATCTCCCCAAATCCCCCCTGTACACAGTTGTATATCTTAGTTGCATGTCCTTCTAGTTGTGGGATGTGGGACGCTGCCTCAACGTGGCCTGACGAGCGGTGCCATGTCCGCGCCTAGGATCCGAACCCTGGGCCGCCGCAGCGGAGCCCGTGAACTTAACCACTCGGCCACGGAGCCGACCCCGTCTAGTAAGTTTCTTAAATTATCTTTTCTTTTGAGAAATAGAATTTAAAAAGGAAGATTTTATAAGTTTTCTAAAGACATAATCTCTATCAAATATCACAGTATGAAAATAATGGAGTTTCAATTTTATGGGTAAATAGTTTAATTGGAGCAGTAAAACATTTAATTATTATAATACAATACATGTATATAAATGTGTTGTATAAATGAAGCGTATGTTTATTAACTAGAATTTTGTTGTAAAATTAAATAAAATAATGTCTGTAAAATAATTCCACACTCAATAATGTATTTTGTATAGGTTTTGTTTTTCTGAATTGTAATAAAAATAATACTGTCTGTATCACTTACTATTGCTGTATGTTGAAACACCTCCCAAATTTAAAGAGTTACAATAATAACAATTTGTTGTTTCTCATGGTCCTCTGGGTTGACCTTACAGTTCTTCACCTAGTTTCACCAGGGTCACTTTGCATCTGTACTCAGCTGATGTTTGTGTTGAGCTTGCTGACCAAGTTGTCGGGATTTCCTTCCATATAGCACATATTCGTGGCTGTAGCTAAGACTTCTTCAAAGCATGTTGGTTCAGGGTTCCAAGAGTGTGAGAACATATTAACGATGAGACTTTTGAAAGGCTTGGTCTGAAACTGGCAGAGTGTCAATTCTTTCACATTCTATTGGTCAAACAAGTCACTAAGCCAACCTAGATTTAAGAGGAGAGGAAAATAATTTCCTTTAAAAGAGAAGCGGTATGTGCAAATAAGATTGGAAAACATTTTTGATAGACATCTCTGGAGGCAATCTACCACATGGCTAGAGTTTCTTCCACTCTTTTATTGAAAAATTTGGGGTTTTGGAAATGATTATATATAAAATATAACTTTTTAAAAAGAGATGAAATTAACATACTCAATCCAAATTTATCATTCTCAAGCCTACAATGCTGAAAAAAGTACTCTTTGATACCAAGGAAAGAGAAAACCTTCTTGTCAGTAAGGCATCCCATTTGTAAACTGAGTTCTTTTTGAAGATATCATTGATTTCCATTGAGATCACTATTGTTCCCTTTTTATGCTTACTTTGGGGTTATTTGCTCTTGTGGCAGATTCATAAGGCAAAAGGTGAGGTCATTTGTTCGAGATCTTTCTTCTTTTCTAACTTAGGCATTTAATGCAATGAATTTTCCCCTAAGCACTGCTTTAGTGGCAGCCCACCAATTTTGCAATGTTGTGTTTTTATTTTCATTTCCATTCAAGCTAGTTTCTAATATCTCTTTTGATTTAACTTTTAATCTATGGTTTATTTAAAGTCATGTTATATAATTTACAAATATTTTGAGATTTTTCAAAAAATATTTCTGGTTTTTAGTTTTAATTTATTTCCATAGTGATAAAAGAAGGTGATGTGGCAGACTTGAATGCATTGAAATTCATCAAGGTTTTTTTCTCTTTTTTTTTAATGTCCCACAATATGGTCTATCTTGGTGAATGTTTTGTGTGCCCCTGGAAAGGATTTGTGTTTTGCTGTCAGTAGAGTGTTCTATTGATGCCAGTTAGGTCAAGTTGATTGATAGTGTTGTTTGTCTTATATATCCTTTATATCTATTTATTTTTGTCTCTTTATTGAGAAAGTGTGCTAAAATCTTTTAATATAATTGTTAACTTATCTATATATCTTTGCAGTTCTATCAGTTTTTGCTTCACGTATTTTGAAGTCCTGTTAGGCAATTAAACTTTTTTGTTTTTAAGATTTTATTTTTTCCTTTTTCTCTCCAAAGCCCTTCCGGTACATAGTTGTATATTCTTCATTGTGGATCCTTCTAGTTGTTGCATGTGGGACGCTGCCTCAGCATGGTTTGATGAGCAGTGCCATGTCTGCGCCCAGGATTCAAACCAACGAAACACTGGGCCGCCTGCAGCGGAGCGCATGAACTTAACCACTCGGCCACGGGGCCAGTCCCTAGGCAATTAAGCTTTTAAGATTGACCCACTTATCACAGTGAATTGACCCATGTTATTCCTGCTAATATATATTTTTTCTACGATATCTACTTTTTCTGATATTAACATAGTCACTCCAGCTATGTTAAGATTAGTACCAGTATAGTACATACTTTCCCATTCTTTTATTTTTAACATATTTGTGTCTTTCCAAGTAAAGTGTGTTGCATGTAGGCAGCATATAGTTGGATATTACTTTATTTTATGATAATCTGATAATCTCTGCTTTTCAACTGGAATGCATAGTCCATCTATATTCAATATGTTTATTTACGTGGCTAGGATTAAATTCAACAAGTTATTATTTGTTTTCTTTTTTTCCATTTGTTCTATCATTTTTTTCTCTTTCTCTTTTGACAACTTCTTTTAGATTAAACTGATTTTTTATGATTTCATGTTGTCATCTTTGTTGAATTATTAACAACTTTTTGTTTTGTTATTTTAGTGGTTGCTTTAAGATTCAAAGTATATATCTTCAACTTGTTACAGTATACCTTCAGTGATATTTTACCACTTTGTGTGTAAGAACTTGAAATATTTTCACTTATCCCCAACTATCTTGGTGCTATTATTGTTGTTCTATCTTTAAGTACATATATATATGTGTGCTTAATTTAATATTTAAGTATATATCTAATATTTAATATTTAAGTATATATATAATAAACCACACAATTCTTTGTTATTCTGTTTGTTTTAATGACTTCATTATCTTTTTAAGAGATTTAACTAAAAAGAAAAAAGATATTTTGTGTATATATATATATATATATATTACATATATACATATATTTTTTATTTCTGGTAGCCTTCATTCCATAGGTAGATTCAGATTTTCATCTGTTATCAATTTCCTTCTGCTTAAAAATCTTCCTTTAATGTTTCTTGTAGTGCAGGTTTTCTGGTAATGACTTTCTTTAGTCTTTGCATGTGTCAACAAGTCTTTAATTTGCTTTTGGAAAGTATTTTCTCTGGACAAAGAATCATGTTGGACATTTTATTTTTCTTTTAGTACTCTAAGTATACTTCTATATAAGGCCACATCTCACTCATGGCCTGATATTTTTTCCCTCAGTGTTTTTCCTCTCTTTGTTGTATTTTGGTTAGTTGCTATTGCTACATCTTCAAGTTCACTAAACTTTTTTTCTCTAATATCTAACTTGTGTTTAATCCCATCTAGCGCATTTTTCATCTCACATACTGTTAGCATTTTTCTCCCTTCAAATCTCAGCTGCTCTTACCATTATGAAATCCAACAGGTTTCCTCAGCCCAGTGAGACCTCAGCTTTCTGCTCTGAACCTGTTCTAAACAGTCAGTTGCAAATACCTTAAGGAAAATTGCTAACATAAATGTGGAGCTCTATTGGAGTGTTTTTACCAGGTCTCCGAGCCCTTAAAGCACTGCCAATACTGGTTACTTCCAATGTCTTCAAATGGTGATTGTATATACTCTGTTCAGCTCTTACACTTGTTTTTAGTAGGAGGATTAGATTGATAGAAGTCTTTCCAAGATAGCTGAATCAGATGTACATAAATAAAGAACTCAGACACAAAAAGGTAACACTGGAAGTTAGGATATTCAAGAAAATTGCATAAGTGCTAAAATAAGATTTAGAAATTAATATATTCAGTAAACATATTCACTAAATGGTGAGGCATAGATTAGTTCTGGGAGATAAAATAACAGAATTATCTCAGGTATCAGAATAAAAATACGCTGAGGTAGAAATTTTAAACCTAGGAGGAGAATTTGTTGCTGAATTCAAAATAACTAACATATAAATATTAGGAGTTTCAAAATGTGATAAATGAACTTCCATAATTAAAAATGGAGACAGCTGCCTGGCCCCATGGCCTAGTAGTTAAATTTGGTTTTCTCTGATTCAGTGGCACGGGTTTGGTTCCCAGGAGCAGACCTACAACACACTTTGGCAACCATGCTTTGGCTGTGACTCACATACAAATTATAAGAAGACTGGCACAGGTGTTAGCTCAGAGCGAATTTTCCTCAGGAAAAAAAGTGGAATAACATTCTTATAAATAACAAAAATCAACAAATTACAGGCTGAATCGATAAGAAAGAAATGCACTTTAATACATTTTTAGTTACATTATTAAACTCTAAGAATTAAGAGAAATTATTGTAAACTTCTAAAGAGAAAAAAACAACTTATCCTTTAAGTCAGATTGACAGTGGTCTTTGTCTCCAGACCAATAGAAGCTAAAAGTCACTCAGAATAATAACACAAACTATTGAGACAAAAAGATTATTTAGGAAACTTATATTCTCACAATATGGTATCCAAAAGGTATGCTAAAAAACACATTGTTGAACATGCAAAACTGTAGAGAGTATATCATCCTAACACACAGGAAAACACCTAGGGTGGGGAGGGTGGACACTGAAACACTTAATGACCCAGAAGAGTTTTCACAATGTGAGATGATAAAAGAGGGAAGCAGAAAATGCATGACTATAATAAATGTCAAAAAAAGAGACACTAAACAGACAAGAAATAATGCAACAGCAATTATAATCATAGCCTAAAATTTAAGACTAGGCTATCTTAGAAAAACATAGGAGTTTGGCATAATGAGGAAAGAGAAAGGAAAGGTAGTTCAAGGGACTCATCTAAAGTGGACGAATGTTAATATGAGAGGAGAAGGGGGGAATTCTTATAAAAATTCTTTTTTACTTATGCTTATTTGTGTGGCATGTGGTAGGGAAAATAGACACAGAGGTAGAGGAAATGAAAAGCATGACTATGCATCAAAGATTCATCTTGTCTTCCTTAGTGGGCAAATAGTCAATGTGAAAATTATGATTTTGCTAAGAAGTCATGTATTTCCTCTGAGCATTCAAATGTGTGCCATCGTGATTTCCATTTTCATGTTATATTCTTTTACAATTCTTTTAAACTTTCCCAGATCTGTGGTTAGATCTGGTTTCCCAGATCTGTGTCTATTCTCTTCCCCATATTGTCTGCTTTTTATTCATTCTTTTCAAAAATTACTCAGGCTTTCAAGACACTTATGTATTTGTGTTTACAAGGAAACATCTTCTAGATGTGTTAATGCTTTTTACTATTTATTTGTTTTCTACTCAATAATATTATCTTTATTTTTGTTAAGAACATCTCTCTGTTTCTCGTTTTATGTCACTGTTCTCTTTCTTACTTCTTAGTCTGAGTGCTTTATTCGTTTAGTATTTTTGTCTGTCTGCTTGGAATTAAAGATGTTTTCAATTATACGATTTTTGGAACAGAATTTTGTGGTGACAAACATTTTCATATGTAGTGAACTCCACCCACCTCATTGCTTTCTATCTAGTATCTAGATAGTAGCAGTATTTAGTATCTTTTTAATTTTACTCTTTGATCCAAGATTTTTCTAGCCATGAAGTTCCTAACTTCTAAACAATTAATATTTTTTCTGTTAATTCATTATTGCATTTCTCATTTTATTATATTTGGACCTGACAATTTATCTTGCTAAGTGTCTATTTTTTAATTAATAAATTAAAAAAGGCCAGTTCCATTTTTATTTTTTGGTTAATCACTCATATACACATGGAAAATATATAGGTTCTACTTAGATATGTGATGCTGGTTCTATACATATATAATAATTCATCTTGAATAACTATAACATTTAACTCTTCTGTCTTTCTTATATGTGTTTATTACCATCTGTACAATTCTAAAGAGATATATTGAAGTCTCCCTCTGTGTATGACATTTTTTAAATCAAGTTCTCCTTGTGATGTAGTAGATTTTGCCATATGCTTCTGGACACGTTTCATACATACAAATTTGTAATGTTTATTTCTGCTTTGATTGAGCCTTGTTATCTAATATCTACTTGCATTCTGTTTATTGACTTTAGCTTACACGTATCTTTAACATTTATGCTATGACCTTTATTTTTTGCCTTTCTTTTTTGCTTTAGGAATTTTTATTGTGTAACAATCGTATTAGGTTATGCATTTTAATGGGAGTTTCTAGTCCATTCATATTTAATATATGACAAGTATATTTTATTTTCACATTTTGCAACTTGTATTGTTTCCTTCCTCTTAAAAATTATTGTGATATGATCAAAGTTTTTTTTGCACTATATTTCCCTCCTGAGTTAGTTTATAAGATCTACTCTTTTTTAACTTAATGTTCCCTATCACACTTGTTTACAAGATTTAATTTTAATTAAAATACTTTATAACTAGAAATTTAGGGGGAAAGTTCACGCATTTGGGATGCTAGGCATGCTTCTTCTTAAATGGATGTCATTTATAGCATTTAAAGATAAATATTAACAATTCCTTCTCAACCATGATGCACCCTTCCAGATTCTCGTTTTTTTCATCCTGGGGAGAGATGAAGGATTAATTTTGACTCTTGAGGTGTCATCCTGACAAAATCATCTCCATCTGTATCTAAAACACAGAGAATATGTCTTCATAGCCAATTTATAATAAATGTTCTACCTCTATGCTTTAGCTGTCACCAATTCCATCCTTTCTCATAAGTCAATGTGTTAGAGCCCATAATTGGTTAAACACATGCGACTCTCTTAAATGTAAAGTTGATATGGCAGAGAATATTGATACAATTACATGTTGACCTATTTTAAAAGTTCTCATTTAGAGCTACATCACTTTCAAAGGTTTCAAAGGATCTGCCCTATATATTTTCAGGTCAGAATAGCTGTAGAAGTAAAGGTTCTCTTGATGGATGAGCTAATTTTGCATTTCATTAAAGCACAGTTATAAATAGTTACTAATGATTTTTTAGACGCCTTGATGGCTTCTAGCACACTATACATATTAATTATCTAATCATGCTAAGCTCTTTGATTCTCCTCAGGAGAAAGATGCTACAGGAAGTCAAACAATTTATAGCTGAGCCTGTAGATGCATTAAATAGACACAAAGCAAGGATCACACGGGTCACATGAATCACATGTGATAGGTAAAGCTGTCACAATGGTATGTAGCAATTATGCTAACCATACTGCATTCATCCAGGTTTGGAAGCTGATACAAATAATATATATTATAGAACTGTGCTGCCATTGCAGAACTATGGAAAGGTTGCTGCAAGATCTTGAGACAGAGAGAGAAGAAAACATGGATGTATTCACCAGGACAAACCAGGTTATGCTGTGGTAACAAGCAATCCTCAGTGCCTTCAAATGACAAATATTCTTTTTGTTGTTTTTGTTTTTGTTTTTGTTTTTTTGCTTACATGACTTGTCCAATGCAAGTTGCTCAAGAATTATTGACATCATGGTAATTTGAAGCCCAGGCCGGTGTAATAGCCATTACATTGAATATTGCCTGTTGCCCCGTCAGAAAGAAGAGACTCCTGGAGAGTCTTACACTGGTAACTAAATGCTCCACTCTGATTCACATCATATCAATTTACAATTCATTGGCCGGAAATGTCCATGTGACTCTACCCACCCAAAAGTGGATCATGAAGTGCAATTTTTCAGTTATTAGCACTGACTACCTCACAGTGTATGGACATAAGCTGTGTTGCCTTTATATTTGCCTCATGAATATACAAGACTAAGTTTTCTGATATTCCCCCTTCAGTGTTATGTTCTTTTTTCATGGAGATTGTGTAGCAGACAACCTGTCAAATCTGATCAGGTTAATCATGATGAGTACATGGAAAAGACCATGAGATAGTTCCTTAGATTTATCTGAGGTAAATTATTATCATGGTAAAATTAAGCCAATATTTCTTATTTGGAGAAGTCACTGATCATTTTTCCAGAAAGGGCATGTTTCTCACACTTCCAGAGCTCATAAACAAAGGTACTGCATATAGGAGTACTACTTATGAATCCACATAGTAAGCCTTTCATTACTAGAGAAGCGCATGTGGAGCCTGAGTGAGCCAAGAACATATACAGATTTCCTGTCTGTATCACAGAAATAAGGCTTCCACTGTCAAAATTGACGTATATTAAATGACTCTTAAACTGATACAGATATGTACTAAAACTTCAATAAAACTTCTTATTTTTTAGAAATAATTTTTATCTCAAAAGGTTTATGCTCATAGATTAAGGAAGTTTGTATCTCTCTGTTCACTACCTAAAATATTTAAAAATAAGATGGAAAATACTTGGCAGAAGTCAATGTATGAATTAAAGACCACTGTCTAGAGAAGACCCCTCGCGAATCAGATGTCTTCTTCTGTACGTGTAAGCTATTTCCCC
This sequence comes from Equus quagga, assembly GCF_021613505.1. Lineage (NCBI taxonomy): Eukaryota > Metazoa > Chordata > Mammalia > Perissodactyla > Equidae > Equus > Equus quagga. The sequence goes on along the minus strand of NC_060269.1, from coordinate 51,991,825 downwards.
ACAACAGCTCAAACTCCCCATCTAAAGTGCTTTCACGCTCCCCTACACAAAATAACTAAATCTTGTTTCTTATCATATGTACTCCATCCTCACAACGGCCTGAGATACCCGTATTTAATTATTGAATTCCATTTCCTAAAACAGTACATCCAGCTGGTCACTGTTCTCTGTAAATCTTACCTCCTGAGTATATCTAAAGTGTGTATATTCAGTGTAACCAAAGTCCACTGATCTTTTTTAATCATGCCAAGATTCTGCTTAAGATTCATTTGGTTTTCTTTATCTCTTATTTGTTTGCTGAGACTTTCTATCTTTTCATTCACTTCAAGGGTGAGAATCAACACACTAAATTTAATATATTTTTTCTCTTTGTGAAGCTTTTAATCTATGATTGACAATTGAAACCAAAAAAATGAACGTTGTCTGAAGTTGTTTTTAATCTATGCTTATGTAATAAATAGGACCACAAAAACAAAAGAGGAGAGAGTAAATGAACTGTGGAGTGGCAAATTTTCTACATTCTATTTAGAGTGGTGAAATACTGCTTCCAAATAGACCATGAAAAGTTAAGCATGTCTGCTGTAATCCACAGAGCAACTACTAAATAACCAGAGCTGCGGCAACAATAACCAACAAGACCAAAACAGAACAGGAAAACTAAGCAAAGTGATCAACCAAAACACACAACAGATAAATTAAAATAAAATACTAAAAAATGTACAAATTCCCCAAAAAAAGGCAGGAAATTGGAAATTGTTGGACAAAAAGCAAAGGAAACAAAGAGAAAATAAATAATAAAATATTAGTCCTAAACTTAAAAAAGTAAGTAATTCCCTGAAATTTAACTGGTTTGAGCACACCAGTCAGAAGATGGATTATCAGAATGGATTTGAAAAATGAACCAACTGTGTTTTCTCTACACAAAATTCAATGCCAATATATACTATAGGCAAGTTAAAAGTAAAAGGATGAAAAAGGAGAAAGATTTATTATATTTATTGATCGATCAACTGATCAATACATAAATAGATATAACATTATAAGGAATTGGCTCATGCAATTATGGAGGCTAAGAAGTTCTGCGATCTCCAGTCAGCAACCTGGAGACCCAGGAGAGCCTATGGTTTACTTCCAGTCCAAGTTCAAAGGCTTGAAAACCAGGAAAACCAATTGGTTTGTGTAATTTCCAGTCCAAGTCCAAGTCCAAAAGCAGGAGAATACCCGTGTCCCAGATCAAAGACAGGCAGAGAAAGAGAATTCTCTCTAAGACAGCCATTGTTCCAATTAGACTGTCAAGATTGGATGAGCCCCACCCACATTAGAAATGGCAACTGCTTTTCTTAGTCTACCAAGATATTTTGGCCCAGTCAAGTTGACACGTAAAATTAACCATCATACTATGGAAATTCTAATCAAAAGTAAACTGGAGTGCTATAATATTATCAGACAAAGTAGACTTCAGAGCAAAGCAAATCACCAGGAATAAGAAGGAACATTGCATTACAAAATGATAGAAGAATAAAATCATTAGGAAGACATACCAATCCTAAATGTGGCTACACCTAACAATAATGTTCAAATGAAGCAAAAACTGACAAAAATGAAAAAAGAAACCGGAGAAATTTACAGTTATAGCTGGAGACCTCAACGCTCCTCTTTCAGAAATGGATAGAAATAATATAGAGAAAAATCAGCAAGAATATAGAAGATCTGAAAAATCAACTGGATCCAATTGATATTTATTAGCAGACATTTACAGAACATGCCATCCAATAACAGCAGAATACACACACTTTTCAAGTGCACATACAACATTCACCAAGATAGATTATTTCCTTATCCATAAACCAAATTTTAACAAGCATAAAATAATTGAATCATATAAAAGGCATTCTCTAATCATAATGGAATTAAACCAAAAGACAATAATAGAAAGATAATACAAAACATCTCCAAAACATAAAAATTAAACAACACAGTTTTAAATAATTCATTGCCAAAGAGGAAATGTTAAGGGAAATTAGAAAATATTATCAGTTGAATAAAAATAAAAGTACAATAGGGCCAGCCCTGGAGGCCTAGGAGTTAAGTTCAGCATGTTCCACTTCGGCAGCCTGGGTTCACTTCCCAGATGCAGACATACACAGTTCTCTTAGTGGCCATGCTGTGCTGGCAGCCCACATACTATAAAATAGAGGAAGATTGGCACAGATGTTAGCTCAGGGCAAATTTGCCTCAACAAAAACAAATAAAAAATCAAAAAATAAAAGTACAATATATCAGTTTGTGGAATGCCACTAAAGCAGTGTCTAGAAGAAAGTTTTTATCACTAAATGCTTATATTTGGAAAGTTAAAAGGCCAAAAATGAATGATACACACCTCCATTTTAGGAAACTAGAAAGTGCCAAAATAAGCTCAAAGGAAAGAGAAGAAAGAAAATAATAGAGCAAAAGTAGAAATCAATGAAATTGAGACTCAGGAAACAGTGGAGAAAAATCAAAGGAACCAAAAGGAAATTGTTTGAAAACAGCAACTAGATCATTACATTCCTCTTACATAGGGTTTCTGTGCAGTGGTCCTAACTCTTTGCCTTCTAGGTAAGGCATAGCTGAAATATTCTAGGTTCTGAATAATGGATTGAGGAAACATCTTAAATTTTGTTGTTGTTGACAATACTTTCTATCTTAATGCAAAAGTATCAGGTGAATTAAAATGATAGTGATTTATGTTTGAAATGATTTTGTCAATTAGCACTCTTTCCATTTGAACAGTGAATTATAATTGGAATGAGAAGAGATGCAACAGTATGACTCCAGCCTGCAAAAAGTTCATCCATTAGTTAGAGAAATTTCAAGAAAAGGAAATAAATCAGGTAGTATAATAATTATTAATGGATGTGTGTAGGGGGAGGTAGAAACAGTATGTGCCATAGATAAGAGAAAGAGAAATTACCCTGGATCTCACCGGGAACTTAGCCTGAGAGGTGGAGTTTAACTAAGTCTTTGAATATCTAAGGAAAGCAGCTAGTGAAAAGGTTGTATGTATCTTGAAAACTTTCTTTGATAATTGAGAAGAAAAATCCACTAAGTCAATAATCTTTTTTTTTTTTTTGTAAACACAACATAACCCGCCTCCTTTTTGGTCTATATCATCTCTAATACTCTAGAAGGAAGATAGAATATGGTCTTCTCAGTAGATGAACCAAATAGTCAGATTATCTTCTCATCATTTTTAACAGTGCAGCATAGCTGATGCTTGACAATTTTAAATCTTTGATTAATTGAACATTTTCGTTCATTCAACCCTACCCTACTAAAGATCCTGGAGTATAAAGCAAGGATAAATTCCTTGCTTATAGTCAAATGGATAAATCAAGTAGACACAGTAAATCAACTCCTACACAGAGGAGGATGGAGATGTTATTGGTAAGAGTGTGGCAATTGCAAACTGAATTCATAAAGAATATTATAAATATCTTTTTAAATATGGAGGAATTATTAATCATAACCATTTTTTTCTTCACTCTCTTCTCTCTACTTACATACTAAATAAATTAAAAAATCTCTTTTTCAATTTTTTTGGTAAATATTTTGAAAATTCTTATAGATCAGGAGGTACAGTTCTCTAGAAGACATGCTTTTGAGTAAAAGTACTTAACTCCTAAACTATTTTCAACAGAAAGTAGGGCCCGTGAACCTCAGGGCTTTGGTCTGTTGAGTGAGTATACTTGTGCTGAGAGAAATGAATCCATCTGAACTGCAAAGAGATTTTTTTTAGAGGGAATGTCTTCTGAGGGGAAAGTCTGAGTAGGAGAGAAAAGCAAATCTCTCAGATGAGAGAGGCTTCAAAAGAGATGTCTACAGATGCGTGTTTAAAATGTAGTAATGTTTTGTGAGTAAATCACTGTCTAGTCAATCCTAAAGAAACTTCAGTACATTTTTCTTTCATACTCTTTTTTTGTATAGATTTGCTTCTGCTGACAATAGAGCTCAATACTGCTTCACTGCTAGCACACGTAAAATGAGAGGCTGCCCAAAGGAGGCTCTTCAAACGGACCTTACATAAAGTATAGAACATATGGTTAGAACTCAAGTATGCCATTCTTCTGCTGGGTTTAGAAAAATAAAGGAAAAAATGTGTTCATTTGATTGAGTTACACCGCAACTTGACAGATTTTGTTAAATTCTCTTTTTGTAAGAGAACTTAATGATTGTAGACTATTTAAAGGAAATTGAAGTTTGATTTGAAAAACTAGACTGAAATGCAATGAATTAGTTAAATATATCAGTTTAACAATAAAACATACAGCACACATAACAAAAATGATTCTTTTTATATAAGGATTAGAAAATGAGGAAATTATCTCCTCTTAAAGAATTTAACAATTATATAAGAAGACGTATAATTCTCAAAGTGTCCTTAAAAACAGCCATGTTTCTTCAGGCTAAATGATGATTATTAATTGACAGACATTCCTGCTATACTCCTAATTTTTCAACTAGATCATTAAATTCCTTTTTACATGGGGTTTATGTGCAGTGGTCCTGCAGAAAAAACTAATTTCAAGAACACAACTTTTCCATTTAAATTGCAACAGTGTTTACAAATACCGTAGAGAGTTGAAGTCAGTTAAAATTAATACCATACTTCAGAATGAGAAAGATATTTCTAAACAATTTACAAAGGACAGGAATTTTGATCCAAGAGCTTTAAGAGACCAACTCCCCCAGGGAGGAAAAGTTTCAGAAACATTCTTTGGTGTTTTCATAGTAAACGAGTATTTCCTATTCACTGTAAGTAAAAATGAATAATAAAATCTAAAATAAGGAGAATTGAAGATTCGTTTTAGTTTAGGTAATGTAGAATATATTGTGGAAATATTTTTGGACCACAGTAAATGTTGATTTCCATAAAGTTATTTGCTATTTATTAACTCCAGAAAGTCTTAGAATTTGTCATGGTAATGGTTCTTTGCACAGTTATTTGAACAGCACCCATTTTTAAATATCAAAAAAATGTCTCAGAGTAAACTATCAAGAATATGTTCTATTAATATTTTTCCCTTAAGGAACCTCATTGTATGCACATGGATTTAAATTTTAAAGGAGATTATTTTTCTTAATGTTTCCCCTTGGGCTGGGGGTGAAGGGTGAAGGCTTTTGAATGATGAGAATGGAACAATGCTGCTCTTCTATTTCTTCTAGAAATTAAAAAAAGGCACGACGTAATTATGAGCACTCTCTAATGAGTGAATGGATTTCCTTCTCTTGAGACTATTTTTGCCAAAGCCTAACCACCGTCCATAAGAAATTTCTTTAGAAAGTTTGTTTTTCTTAGAAGAGAATCAAGTAACACTAGGCCTCCAATGACCCAAATAACTCTCAGGCCCCCAAGAAATCCAGTTCCATCTGTCTAAGCAACACAGCCCTGTATAGTCTCCCAGAGACCTGTTGATTTCATATTCGCTGCTTACGCACATCGGCACAGACTGAGTTAGGAACCAGGTAGAATAAACCTGCTTTTATTCTGATTCGAATATATATTAATGTTTGTTCAGTTCCTTGATTAGTACATGCTCCTTCTCAGCATGCCTTCTCCCTGCTCACCTAGACGAATGTACTTATGCTTCAAATCTCAGCTTAGATGTTTCTTCCTTCTCTTGCAGCGCTCCTGGGCTTTGAAATTTGGTTACATGTCTAACTCATGTTCCCACAACACCCTGGACTTATACTCGCTTACACTTTCCTGTTTCTCTGTCTGAAGCTTCCGCTAAACTACAAACTTAAGTTTATAGCTGGATACCCAGTATCAAGCCCTCTGCTTGGTATTCTAGGAATCAATTTTTCTTGAAGTGATATTTGCCTAAGGGGATTTATAATGATTTTTTATTTACTTAAGATATGAAATAAATGAATTATCTGGGTTGCTAAATCTCATATATCCTCACTATATTACACTAGCTTATCTAACTGTCTTCCTTACCCCTAACAGGTGACATTCCCAGAACCTAGCATGTGATTGATTCATATTATCTTCTCTAAGAGTTATTGAATGTATACTTCAAGAAACAAATGAATGAATGAATGACGCTTACCAGGCAAATTTAAAAAATATCTTTTTGTGCTCCTTATTGCTTATTTTCCATGCAAATATGCGTAGTGTGTAGAAACTCAGAAGACAATATTTCAAGCTATGGAAGCATTTAGAAAGAGGCTCTAGTCTTTCTGGAAAAACCAGCTAGATTTTGGATAGAATCTCCTTGTTCAAGATTATTTTTTTCCTGAGCACTTTTTTCCCTGATATTTTGTGAAGACAACCAAAATATTTATTAAAAATTATGTAACTTGCAATATTAAATAAGCATTCTTTGTAGATTATATATTTTCTAAATAAAAACACCTGCAAACATGTACAAACTCTGCTGTTATTTCCCAATTCCTCTTGAGTAGTTCCTCTTGGTGAAACAATTGGCATGGTACCTCCAAGAACTCCTGTGTTCTGCTTTTTCTGTTTTTGGTTCCGTGTGGTCACTTTGTGGTTGGCTCCTTCCTTCTATCAAGTATAAATAGTAAGCCTGGGTTTCAGGTGCTAACGAGGAAAAGAGGATATGTTTCTGCAAGGATGAATCAACTTTTAGCGCATATTTCTAAAGAATAGAAATCAGGCCTATGAACAAATGAACAAAGCTGTGAGAGGATCAACCTTGAACATGGTACACAGTCAAGCCAGAGTCCAAGAGAAGGAAACTGTCTAAAATGGTAGCTTTTTCGAGTTCTCCAAATGCTTTTGGTTTCATTCATAAGTATCTCCTGCACTCAGAGTTTTAAACTGAGTATTCAGAGTCTCTTACGCATTTACCCTTGCATAGATCCTTCTATGCTTTAGTGCAGGAGTTATAGGCTGCCTTTTATTGTAAATCAATGTGTACAGGAATCTCTCTCACACAACCTGAAAATTCCTGAAGGACGGGATCAGTTTATAGAAGAGCTTTGAGGATTCTACATCTTCCTTCTCTTGTCATTGCATCCTTTTGAATGACTAATACCATGCTGGACTAAAACTCACTCTTCCTCCTCAATAATGACCACTATTTTTTATAAATTTGTGTCATCCCATTTCTCTAGTCCCTCGGCACTAAAATAAGCAGATCTTGCTAAATTCAACCCCTCAGTTCCTTCTGAAGAGAAATCATCAAACTTAGGGCATGGTCCAAATTTGGATTGTCACGTGTTTTATACATAAAGTTTCATTGGAAAAGAACCATGCACATTCCCTTATGCATTAGCTATGGCCCCTTTTACCAAAGGAACAGTTAAGTGATTGAAATAGAGACCATATGGTGCAAAACAACTAACATGTTTACTACCGGCCCGTTACAGAAAAGGCTCAACCAATAGGTTTTACATCAAGTTGGTCTCAAATTATGAAAGACCTCTATTGAAGGCAGGGTCTTTATTTTTCCTTGATCTCCCTTCATCTGTTAATCTGAAGAGAAGAATAAAATTAGGATGAGAATAAGAACTGAGAATGTTCAGTTGATATCAATGCACTCATGCGTGACTAATGCACCCATGATTAGTAGCTAATTATCGGCAATTTTCCATTTATAGTATTTTCATTATGTGAGACCAAACTACATTTTATAAGTAATGCAAAATTGTAAGAAGGATTGTGACTCCATCACTAACAGCTCTTTACAAAGAAATGACTTTTCATTCTTTTAAGCAATCTAATCTATAATTTTATTTGGTCACATATGGACCATTAACAGCTGACAGCTGTCAGACAAGGTCAGATAAAATGACTCATTAAAGTCATGTTTAAAAAAAGTTTGACCATCTGTTTTGTTTTCTATAGTTAGTTATTGATTAGCCATTTTGGCAAGAATCCTCCCTTTTAGCTTGTGGGTTCACAGAGTAGGCAACTACTCATGTGACATGAGTTTGGTCATATTAGAGAAATTTTTAGCATCCATGGTAAAAATAAATATAATTTAGCTTGATTTGGTAATTGTGTGTGTGTAGAGGGGGAGCTATGCACATGATTTTGTCAACTTTGGGCTACAGAATTTTGATTGCAACTTTCAGTTGATTTCCATCCAGTCCAGTTACCTTCATGCATTTAAGAATGACTTTTGGATTATTCAATTTATTAATCAATTTTTAATGGGAAAATTTAAAGTAAGAATGACTACACTGACACTTTGATCTGAGATCGGTATTCATTACACAGTACGTTGCAATATTGGTCCTCAGACCTTCTTCCTTAAGAATTAATGATACTTAACATGTATTATTGAGAAAATTACCTCTAAATGTCTCTATACGGCAAGCCTTTTGATGTGTCTCAGAATATTCTTGATGCCGTTAATATACCTTTTCCTTAATTACATGACCTTAACACTAGTAGCAGAGTTTATAGTGTTTACATTATGCACTCTTTCAAAGTCGTCTTTATTTACCACAGTTTTTTATTGATACACTCCCTATATTAGTCAGCTTGGCTGTCACAACAAAACACCACAGACTGGATGGCTTAAACAACAGAAATTTCTTCTCTCCTAGTTCTGGACACTGGCAGTCCAAGATCAAGGTTTCGGCTGACTCAGTTTCTGGTGAGGACTTTCTACCGTATCTACAGCCAACCACCTCTCACTGTGTCCTCATCTGGCCTTTCCTCAGTGTGAAAGAAAGAGAGTGAGCATTTAACCTTGATTATTTCCTTAGAGGTTCCATTTTCAAATACAAGCACAATGGGAATTAGGGCTTCAACATATGAATTTTGAGGGGATGCAAACGTTCAGTCTGTAACAGTCCCATATGAAAGCTTGTTTCATTCGATTTATTCTGCCGAATTGGAGTCACATGCTTCACTTGGTAAAGGAATGTCTTTTGTTCTCTTTCCATGGTCTTTATTGAGGGTTTGCTATTTGGCCTCTTTGAAGGGTGCTTTTATGTCAAGGATCAAAGTTTTGGTGGGTTTATAGGAATAGAAAGGGCATCTGAAATGTTGCTAAGCAAGAATAAGTTTTGCCTGAAGTGAAGATGAAAACAGATATCCAGCTGCAAAACACTCTGCCACTTCCTCAGCGTACTACTAAATTCACCACTGGAAGAGTCTTAAGTCTTTGTAGAATAGATGAAAATACTTGAAAAGTCTCCCAGAATAGATGAAAATCACAGAATATGCTCAAGAACTTTGGTTGATAATTGAAATTAAATTTATCTGTGAAAATTTTAGATAAGAGTTTTAGATCTGTGAGGATTTTACTGGGGATAAAACAGTTTACCGCTGAAATAATCAGATGAGAAGGCAGGTAACTTTCAAGTGTTCTCGGTTGCAAGGAAACAAAATGTTATGTGATCTAAAGGATGGAAGCAGTTTTCTTTACATTTCTAGAATCACAATTGCATATGGCTTCCATGGAGAATCTCAAAGATCTTTAGATGGATAAATGATACTATAATTGAAAAATAATAAATTCCATGCCTGTCTGAGGAGTCCTTTATGAACTGTTTGATCCAAGCTATATTGTCACCTAAAAAAATAGGAATGAGGGGCTGGCCTGGTGGCATAATGGTTAAGTTCATGTGCTCCACTTTAGCAGCTGGGGGTTTGCAGATTCGAAGCCCGGGCAGGGACATACTGCTCATCAAGCCAGTGTTGTGGAGGGTCCCATGTACAAAATAGAGGAAGATTGGCATGGTCGTTCGCTCTGGATCAATCTTCCTCAAGTAAAAAGAAGAGGATTGACAACAGATGTAAGCTCAGGGCCAATCTTCTTCAAACACACACAAAGGAATGAGAATATCTATTTTAGGGTGGTAAAAGTAAAGCCCAATAAACAATGCCTAAGGACACTTTCTAGCTGTAATATGGATCTCTATACAAATAGTTGGTGTCATTTATATTATCTCAATCAAAATAAATAATATCTAAATTCTAATCTGTCTGCCACAATTCAAGTTTTAGAGTGTTATTCTCTTTCCCTTCCACCTATCAATTTATTCTGAAGCCAAGGAATAACATCTCTCTTAGATAATATTAATATTGTCTTGCTTTAAGTAAAAAAAAACCAAAAAGGAACTGAAATTCTAAATTTAAATTCTCAATGACAATAGACGAAATGCCTCATTAGATATTTCTCAAGTAGGAGAATTTCTTCAAAACCACAAATAAAGTCTTCTCTTTAATGTGTTAACTTCTCATGCCTTAAAATGTGCATATTTTCCTAGAAATAATAAGAAATTAAGAATAACGTGCTGTTCCTTCCCTTTGTAAAGTCTTTGCTTTGTTAGCTAAAATGCAGATTTGTTGAAATTTAATTCAAAGTATTAGAATCTAAAGCCTAGAATAAATATAGTTGAAGGTGATCATTTTCAGCAGGTGAAATATGCTTTACCTAAGGGATGATATGTCTGTTAAAGATTTATTCTTAGATTTGTGAATAAAAAGAGATGTCTAAACTTTTATAATAATAGTAGAATTGGCTCACTTTAGTACTCTAATTTTAGGGACAAAAGGGAGAAAATTGCATTCTGATTAAAACTATAAATCATTTTTATTTCACTAGCATATGAATTATTTTTGACAGACTTCACCTATAAAATCAACAAAGGAATTAGAGTATACAAAATTCAAAGTAAAAACTATTTCATCAGAAGGGAAGTGAGAAAATGCTTGAATAAACTCTAAATATTAAAAGAATCCACAAATAGAATATTTTTATGACACCATCAAACAATAAATTTTATAAGAAATAATAAATGTGCTATTGGAGAAATGATCTAATATTGTGTGCATGGGATCTATAGAGAAATATAGAGGAAAATTTTTCTACAGGAAATATATCCAGAAAATCATACTCAGCATTAAAAATATGCTCAAAGGCGCTTAACACAGTGTTCAGACAGCAGTTGATATATGAAATAAATTGACATGGTGGGACACTAACTTTTAATTTTTAGATATTTCAAGTGTTCGTATAGTGAGTTTATAAAAGACATTTCACATTTGATTTACATCTTTTTGTTAAGTTTAAAAAATTTAAATTTAGAAATTAAATTGAAAACAACTTTTAGAAGACTTTTTATGAAAGATAGTCTACATATTTGAGGCCAAAAAATTACGCTTTTACTTATTCTCACTTTTCCTTATCCTGTTCTGTGTAGCTATAGGTGACTCTACCAGTAGTAAGATAGTCTAACTTGCTTTGGAAGCCGTCAATGAATCACAGCGAAAATAAACATTTAAAAACAACCCTCCTTATGAGGAGAAGAAAATGGAAGGACACAATTCATGTTCATTTTCCCCTGAAGTTTGCTATGTGTTATATATCAAACATATGCGTGTAGAATGCTCTGGGGTAAATCTGAAAGCAGAAACAAATCATGACATTCATAACCATTTGCTACCACTCAGCTAGATTATTTCAGGCTGTCGTAAATTTGTAGAGGGTCACCATCTGTGTCCCCTTAAAATTTATAACGGGGGGGGGGGGGAAGGAAAATATGTCTCAAGACTTCAAGAGTTTACTCTCTCTGCATCGGTTTAAACCATCTATCTTTTGCCCTAAACCCAAAGACTTTGAATCCTTATGATTTTTTCCACTTGCACGTCAATTACTACTAAAACCAACATAGATATCTAATAGTGCAGAATTCATTTTTACATATAGTAAACTAGGAAACTCTTTTACCTCCTTGTTATTTTATTACTCTCTTTAGTATGAGTGTGCTCTTATTTCTTTACAAGACTATCTGATTATAAAACAAAATTTAATTGCAACTGGTTAGTAAAAGGTACCTTGTGGGTTTTTAAAAATCTTTTGATGTGACATATATTTTTTGGTTCTCACTACTTTAAAGAGCTTGTTTTATCATAAATGAAATTTTGTCACCTAAATTGGAAACGACGGTAATAATAACTCAAGGACTTTTAAGTTAATTTAAACCACGCTACTACAGTACATAAATTGAAAATAGATAGATGGGGAAGGAAACGAAGATTTTTTATTCTCTTTTAAACAATTTATTTCTCTTAGAAGTGAAAAATATCTCCTGCGAAATGAATAAAGTGATTAGCTATTTATGTCTGGGCTAAAGAAATGAGCTTTTCAAAGGTAAGTAATTTTAGTTTAGTATTTAAGGATTATCTGTATTTTATCTTACTTTATTTTTGTACCTCTGTATAATTGTATTAGTGGAATAATTTAAGGACAGTCACATTCCATAATGTCTATGAACAAGGCACTTTACTTCCATCTTAGTGATCAGTTGCTTAGCAACTATCTGGTTGATGAAACCTATCAGATCTGATGTCTCTGTCTCTTTGGAAAATGTCAGGAACTAAATGGAGTGGATTAGATTTTTCACAGGATTTTAGCATTTTACAGTCTCTGAAGGTTCAGTAAGTAGTTTTATTTTATTTTCCAACAGATTTTATTTTTATTCTTGAATCCCAAACCTCTTTTTGACTTTCATTATTTGGAAGTTAAATGTAAATTTTTACTCTGTCTGCAAGAGATATTATTGGTAATATTTGAAGATGTGTTTTATGTATTCATTCTTAGAGAGATCGATCAATCTTTTGTAACCAACCAATCAAGTTAACTGAACACCTGATATGTTCAAAATATAATGCTAAATTATTGGTAAACAGGCACGATTTCTACCTCCACCAAAGGGGTTTGAAATTCATTTGGAGTCATACATTTTTATACTACTATTGATAATAAATGACAGTGTCTGATGAGTGACCAGCAGGTGTAGAAAGTAAAGGAGTTAAGGGAAGGACGTAAAAATCATATCCTTTGATATTATTCAGGAAAGAATAATTATGATAGATTTCTTGGATCCTATAGATGGACAAGAAAATGCAGATCTTTCTGGATGGAAAAAATACAGCTTTCTTGAATGCCTCTTAAATGTGTAGCAAGAAATCAAAATGACAACATTTGTAAAGGCATTGACATTTTTCTCTTAAACCATTTTAATTCAATTAGTATCTAATTTAAAACAGAATTTCTATCTCTTGCATATATTAAATCATTAATGAGATTGCTAAAATGGTTGGTTTACTCTTCAAATAACACACAATAGAGATATTTACAGAAAAAAAGACCAATAATATTATAGTTGGAGACATATAACTTTGTTGGAGATATACTTAGTTTTCTGTATACAAAGATAGAATGTGACAATTTATATTTTGAATTAAACTACTGTGTTCGTTCAATTCAAACAAATGTATTCAAACAAATATTCTTTAAACACATATTGTATACAGTAATTGGTGCAGCCAAGAAGACTCAAAGAGGTTCAACAATGTATCTGACATATTTAATACTCTCTGGTAGTTAATTACATGCTTTTACCTTTCACTTTTACATCTGGAATATATTGGGCATTGATTTCTTTATGCTGCTTCAAGACATTGTTTTTCCATATAGTGCTCCAGTTAACCCAGAGCCAGTCATTGAAAACTCGCTTTCCACTGCACTGTCACCTTTGTCATATATCTACATAAGGTAACTGTGTGTGTGGGTATGTGTGTGTTTCTAAATTCTCAATTCCGTTCCCTTAGTTGGTTTTTCTATCTTTATATTGATTTCCTACTACATAAGTTACTTTATAATAGTTCTTCATATATGATAACATAAGTCCTCCAATTTTTTTCTTCTTGCTCAAGATTGCCTTGGATATGATAAACCCTTTGAATTGGCATATGATTTTAGAGTCATCTTGATAATTTCCACAACAATTTCTACTGGGATCTTGATTGAGACTACACTAAATCTGTAGATTAATTTGTGGATAACTAATATCTTTACAAGACTGATATTTTTAATCCACAAACATGGCACATCCTCTATTTTAGTTTTTTAATGTCTCTTCTTTAATTTTCTTCAATAATATTTTGTAGTCTGCAGTGTAACTTTTGTTAAATTTATTCCTAGGTATTTGATATTTTATTCTTCTTTTGTAAATCATATCTTTAAAATTTTTTGTTTTCAGTTGTTTTTTTAGTTTGATGGAGGAATACAATGGATTTTTATGTACTGACCTATGTCCTGTGGTCTTAGATTCACTTATTAGTTTTTGATTATTCGTCTTTTAACTTGGATTTTCTGACACAATCATATTATATGCAATAAATGATGGTTTTATTTCTTACATTCCAATTACTGTGACTTTAGTTTCTTCTTTCTGGCCTAGCTGCACTGGCTCAAGTGTAATACTTAATAGAAATTATAATGGTTTTCTCTCAAAATCTTTTAATGTAGTAAATTACATTGATTGGATTCCTAATGATAAACCCTTCTCTGTGATGTAAACCCTACTTAGTCTTTTCCAATAATAATATATTTTTACTTTCCTGGATTAAACCTCACCTATTATCCTTCAATTCAATTCACTAACATTTAATTGTATTTTAGCTAGATGAATGAGAGAGACAAACAATTTTCTTTTCAGATTCTGATATCAAGTTATATGCTGCCTATAATGAGTTGAGAGAGTGTTTTCTCCTTTTCTGTTCTTCAGAAGCATTTGTGTCTCTTGTAAAGAGCATATAAGTGTTTTATGGGGTTTTTTTCTGTTTTGCTTGTTTTGTTTGATTCTAGTCTATTTTAGCCCTTTATTTGGAGCATTTAATCTTTCACGTTTAAAATAATTACTGATATATTGGACTTATACCTATGGTTTTGCTCAAGGTATTTGTCTTTTTTCCTCATTTTTTGACTTCTTTTGTAGTAAACAAATATTTTAAAAATTAATTTAACTGTATCATCCTGTTAATTATGCATCCTTTTAATGATCACCTTTGGGATTAAACATACTTTCTTCCCTTATTTGAATCTAATGTAAATTATTGCTTTTGCTAGTTCCCAGAAAGTACTCGATATTAAAACCTTTAACTCCATTTATTCCATCTCACTTTTGCATTCTGGTTCTCATGAATTTTAACTCTCTTCATATTTTAATTTCACCAGACATTACTATGGTTGCATTGCCAGTCAACAATTATTGATAAATATTACCATTTTTACCCTTTTTGATGTCCTTCATTCTAGTTACATTTGTATATTTCTTTCAGGATTGCTTTTCTTCCTGAATACATAACTCTATTTGGTATTTCTTTTAGAGTAGGCCTGCTGAAAATAGATTGACAGTTTGCTTACCTGAAAACATTTTTCTCACTTTCATTTTTGAAGAACAATTTTACAAGGTTGGTTATCCATTTCATCTACATTATCAAGTTTATCTGAAGTTAGTTGTACAAATTATTCTCTTTCAAGAATTATTTTCCGGCTTGTGATTTTTAAATTTCATATTTGCGCTATTTTATTCTTTTGTGATTTCTTAATTTTCAAATTTATGTTACTTATTCTTTCATCAAGATAGCTAATAGTTTATTCTATTTATTTTATTAAAAGATCTGAACTTTTCACATGTTCTGCTTTGGCGGCCCAGGGTTTGCCGGTTCAAATCCCAGGTGTGGACCTACCCACCGCTTGTCAAGCCATGCTGTGGCAGGTGTCCCACATAAAATAGAGGAACACTGGCAACACATGTTAGCTCAGGGCCAATCTTCCTCAGCAAAAAGAGGAGAATTGGCAGCAGATGTTAGCTCGGGGCTAATGTTCAAAAAAAGAAAAAAAGTCTGAACTTTTGATTTTTAATATTTATTCTTAGTTCTGTTTATTTTTTATCACATTAAGTTATATTCTATTTTTATTATGTGCTTTAGTCCTTTTTGTGGGAAGGGTTATTCTGCTTTTTTTCGTTTAGTGTTAGGAGTTTAATTATTCATTTATCTTCCTTCCTCCATTTAGTTGATGTAAGTATTTAAGGCTTTGAATTTTCCAATGATCACTCCTATAATTCTGTTGTATACATTCTGATAGTGGGTTGTTATAATCATTTTTCATTAAGCATTCTGCAGTTTTGTTGTATACTTTCTCTGTGACCAAGTGTTATTTAATATAATGATATTAATTTTATGTTGGAAGGGCTATTTTACTTAATTTTAGTTTTTATTTTATTCTGATAAAAATATAGTTTTACTGCTACTTTATTGAACATGCAGAACTTTGATCACTTGGCCGTGGGGCTAGGCCTAATAAATAATTTTCTTATATTTGTTTGCTTATTTAAGAATTGGGTCTACTCGACTTGTCTTGGACTGAGAATAGTGTTTTAAAGTCACCTAGAATTTGTATGATATGCGTTTCTACTTACTTATTGCTCATTTCCTGTAGTTCCCACTTTACATAGGTGGTTTCTGGTTTACTTGCATCTGTACTGTAATATGTGGGCTCTAGCATTAGATAATGCTCTTCCTTGTGTCAGTGGACTTTTTTTGGCTTAAACTCTACCGTATCTTATATTGGAATTTCACCCTGTGTGAGCACAAAACATTGAATTGTCAAACTACGTTCACATGGATAATAAATTTTACCATAACCAGACTTTTCTAGTGATTCAAAAGATGCAGGGAATCACAAGCCACATGCTAAACATTACTTTCTTGAAGAAGACTGATACTCTCCATTAAGATCTCTTTTTTCCCCACAGTAAGATATACTGTGGTTTCAGATTTAATAAAGTTTGTTATTATTTATGCATGTGGGATTTTTTGCACAAACAAGGAAGCCAATTTTTTATGGAGCATCTCCATTTCATAATGCATCAACCAGACAACTTGAGGAACTATCCTCTTTTCTCCCTCCAACCATGCCCCACAAATCCACAAACTCCAGTTTTGTTAATTATAAGTAGGCTATATTGATCAAGAATATCCTGCTATAATGCTGTAACATATGGGTTAAAATTCTTATATTACAAATGGATAACAAAATCTAATGGGCATTTCAAGTGGGAAGTATGATCATTTTTAGACTATATAAGTGCTCAATAAGTATTAATATCACTGATATACAAGGAGATTGACTGAGAAAGGAACCCTGTTTGGGCTTTTAAAGCTATACAATACCTATTTGCTTAAAAACATAAGCACATTATTACATCCCAAAGATATTAAGGACAAAAATGGATTGAAACATTTGATTTTTTTTTCTTGAGGAAGATTAGCCCTGAGCTAACATCTGTGCCAATCCTCTTTTTGTTGAGGAAGACTGGCTCTGAGCTAACATCAATGTCCATCTTCCTCTACTTTATATGTGGGATGCCTGCCACAGTATGGCTTGACAAGCAATGCATAGGTCCACCCCTAGGATCCGAACCAGGGAATCCCAGGCTGCCAAAGTAGGACGTGTGAACTTAACCACTGCACCACCAGGCCAGTCCCTGGAAAATTTGAATTTTAAAGAAAATAGATATTTTGTTGATACAAATGTTTATCCCTGAGTATAACTGAGAGTAATTCATGAACTTGAATTCACTTCCTTTTAAAGTGTGAGTTTAAGTCCATTCTGTACCATAATCTTGTGTTTTTAAGGGCAAAGAATACTTACTAACTTTCTCTTGGTATGTACTAAACACACACATATGCATACACATGTATATATTTCAAAATAGGAATGAGTATTTTATATATAACATTCAAATAATTATTCTCCAAAAATTTCATGTTATCTAAGTTAGTAAACATAAGATAATATTGTCACTTCGTAAATCTTGCCTTCTTTTTGTAGTGTAAAAACTTTAAAAATTTTAATTTAAATCTAATCTCTTTATCTTATTTTCTTAACAACATTAATGCTAAGAAAAGCAACATTTTTATTATATTTTTTAATGAGGAAGGGCAGCTTTTCTTTCCCTAATATATACTAAATGTGATTTCCTCAGAATGTTAAGAATTCACTATCAATAAAAAGTTTATGGCAATAGTATTATTTCTTTTATTTTCATTGTGGTAAAATACATAGGAAATAAAATTTACCATGTTAATGATTTTTAAGTGTTCGTTTAAGTGGCATGAAGTACATTCACATTATTTTGCTACCATCAATACCATCCATTCACAGAACTCTTTTCATCTTGAAACTCTGTACCTATTAAATAATAGCTCCTCATTCCCCTCCTCATAGCCCCTGGCAAAAACCATTCTACTTTTTGCCTCTCTGCCAGGTGTTAAAATCCACCCAGCACCTCTGAGTCTTTTTATTGGTGCCTTCAATCCATTTACATTTAGAGTGATTATTGATATATGAGAGCTTAATACTGCAATTTTGTCTTTGTTTTCTGCTTGTTCTATATTCCCATTTTCCTTGTATTTCTGTCTGCCATTTCAGTTTGGTGGTTTTCCGTGATGTTTTTCTCAGTTTTCTCTTTATGTATTATTTGTGGCTTTGCTCTGAGTTTTTGTTTTGTGGTTACCATGAGGCTTGTACAAACAATCTCATAGATGAGGTAGTCATTTTTCTGCTGATAGCATCTTACCTCCATTAGCCTATGAAGGTTCTATCCTTTTCTTCCTCCACTTCTGGTTTTTGTTTGTTTATTTGTTTTTGCTGAGGAAGATTAGCCCTGAGCTAGCATCTGTGCCAATCTTCCTCTATTTTGTATGTGAGTCACTGCCAGAGCATGGCTGCCAACAAGTAGTGTAGGTCTGAACCTGAGAACCAAACCTGGGCTGCTGAAGTGGAGTGTGCTGAACTTAACCAGTAGGCCGTGGGGATGGCCCCCACTTCTGTTTTTGTTGTCATAAATTATTTTCTCTTATGTTGTGAGTTTGTGACAAAATTGAAGTGGTTATAGTTATTTTTTATGCTTTCTTTCCATTTAGATTTTATTTTATAATTGTTTACTAACATATGCTGATATTGACTTGCAATTCTCTGATTCTATCTGTCTATTTATCATCTTGCTCAAACGTTTGTAAACCTGTGCCTTTTTGTTGCAGGTAGGAGGGCTCCTTTCAACATTTCTTGTAAGGCAGGTCTAGAGGCAATGAACTCCCTCAACTTTTCTTTGTATGGCAAAGCTTTTGTTTCTCCTTCTTACGTGAAGGGGAACTTTATTGGATAGAATATTCTTGGCTGATAGTTTTGTCTTTCAATATTCTGAATATATCATTCCACTCTCTCCTAGCCTATAGAGGTTTTCCTGAGAAATCTGCTGAAAACCTGATGGGGGTTCCTTTGAAAGTTATTTTCTTCTCTCTTGCTGCCCTTAATATTCTGTCTTTGTCATGACTCTTGACAGTTTTACTATTATATGCTTTGGAGAAGGTCTTTTCTCACTGAGACAATTAAGAGTTCTATTAGCTTCATGTACTTCAATATCCAGCTCCTTCCCCAGGTTTGGAAAATTCTCAGCTATTATTTCTTTGAATAAGTTCTCTGTTCCTTTCTTCTTCTTTTCTCCTTCTGGGACATCTATAATCCTTATGTCACTTTTCCTAATTGAGTCAGATATTTCTCACAGAACTTCTTCAGTTTTTTAAGGTATTAGTTCTCTCTCCTCTTCCACTTGAATCATTTGTAGATTTCTATCTTCAGCTCACTAATTGCCTCTTCCACATGGTCTACTCTATTTTCAATGCTTTCTACTTTATTTTTCATTTCATTAGTTGTGTTCTTCATCTCCAGAATTTCTGGTTTTTTTTTTTTTAGAGTTTCAATCTCTTTGGTGAGGTACTCCTTCTGTTCATTAATTTTATTCTTGAGCTCATTAAACTGTCTTTCTGAGTTTTCTTGTAACTCACTGAGTTTCTTCATGACAGCTAGTTTGAATTCTCTGTCAGTTAGATGGTAATCTTCTGTGACCTCAAGTTTGGTTTCTGGAGAGTCGTCATTTTCCTTCTGTTCTGCTGTGTTACTGTAGTTCATCGTGGTATTTGATGAGCTGATACTCTGATGGTCCATTTGTGGTAGTAACCACCTTTCTTCTTTGGGTACAGCTTTGGTTACCTTGTTTCTGTGCATTTCTGGTTGTATTTGAGAACCTGCAACTTTCCACCCTCCACTGTGTTTGCTAGAGATGTCATCCATGCCTTCATTGTGCCCCTTAGGTCACTGGTGCCTTGCTGATTAGGATAGTGCTGCAGTCTCAGGTGTAGCCACTGGGGTCACCAGGCTGTGAGCACTTCTGCTGCTTCAGGGGTCACCCGGGCCTCATGTTTCCCCACCGGCTCTCCACATGTTCTCCACAGACTTCAATGCTGCTGTCTCGTGCACTACCTTCATTACTGCTCCCAAGTTGTCTTGGGGTGCTGGCTGCACCACTGCCTGGTGCACTGGGTTCATGGGTGTAACTGTCACTGTCACTGCCTGGGGCCTGGGGACTGGGGACTTGTATGCAAAACCCAGTGCCATCACTGGAGCTAGATCACTGGATTTTGCTGTGGTTCCTCCAGCTTCAGGTCACAGGATCCCCCTGTCACTGCTTGAAGGGGCAGGGGCTAAGCAGGGAGTGATTGTCACTGCTCTCTAGTGCAGCCTCTGGTTGCTGACATAAGCCAGTGTATCTTGAAAACTCAGGTCAGGGAGCCCTCCAGCCAAGAAAATCTTTGTTTTGTATACTCTCCCTACCATTGGAAAGACAAGCCCACCACCAGGGGAGGGTAGGGAGCTGGGTCACCGACTCTGCTCATTGTCCTGAATCTTTGTGTGTGTGCACCACCCAGCCCTGACGGGAGGGGCAGGAGTTAAGCCATGAGCGCCATGTCTGTCTGTCCCTGTAGCTTCTGTTTGCAAGTGCCTGCTAGATCTGCATCATGCATCACTGCTGACAGCAGAGGGGGCGGGGGCTAGGTCACCAGCTCTACTCTGTGTCCTGAATCCTCAGGGCATGTGTGGCATCCATTGCTGCTGGAGGATAGGGGCTAAGCAGCAAGTACCATGTCTGTCCCTGCAGCGTCTGTTCACAGGCACATGTGCTGGTGTGAGGATCCATGCCTTGGTCTGTCACTGCTGGGGGAAAGAGAGGCAGCTGCTCCCCCAGTTCCACTGCCTCCAAGAGGTCCAGTTCACCCACTTTCAGGTGTATAGATGCATAGATCTCTTAGGCGTCTTGTTGTGCTGTGTAGAGAATCCTCTGTTGGTCAATGGATGTCCGTTTGGTTGTAACTTAGAGAGGAAAGACAAAGGAAATAAGTCACTCCACCATGATGCCAACGTCTCTGAAATGATTTTTTAATTGGTTATTTAAACAGAGAATCTTGACATGTTACCAGTTCACGTGAAATGTTCCTAGATGTCCTCCTGCATTGTACACAAACATATAATTTGAAGCAGCCCTCAATAGTCATGATTCTTTTTGTGTTCTATATGGGACAACTGGCCTAAACAACATTGCTTTCTTCATATTTCTGAAAAAATTCTGAGAAGGACTGAGTGTAATGCTTTGGGAATTTGGTAATTTTTTTCCTATTCTCATCTAGGACCAGATTTTGTCCAACTAAAATCAATAAATATTCAGAACCTTAGACATTTGCCAAGCAGTAACACAGAAATTACGTATATTTTCTGCTTATGCTTCATTATGGAGTAAAATGGTAATTTTCTATTCTCCTTAAAATTATATATTTACATATATTTATACAAGTAATATATTTATAATAATTATATATTTATATATTTTATATATATAATTTGTATTATATATTTTCGTGACTATTTTACTAAATAATACACTTTACCATATGATATTTATGCCTTTAAGACATGAGAAGTAGAGGTTAAACAAATGGTAAATTTATACTTGCAAAACTTTTTCCCATGAAGCCTTGTTAATGTGTGTGAAGGCTGATATGTAAATAAAGTTAATTAACTACATAAATTAATTGTCTGAATTTATTTAAATTTTTCACTAATTTAACTTTCAATAATTTTTCCTACAGTTACAATAGCGTAGACATCCAAAGATGTATATAAATATATATATTGACTTACATTTGTATATACTAAGGATTTCTCTGCAACTCTGTGTATAATGCTGAAATTTTGAAATTGCTCCCTAAACAAATATTAAATGGTCATTAATAAATAAATTAATGTATATCTCTAAAATGAAATATTATTTATGTATTCAAAAGAATGTGTAAGTATTGTTAATTTTAAAATGTTTCAGAAAATATGCATTTTTCTAAGAAATATATATGTGTATCTGTTCATCTAAATGTTACCTATATGTGTGCTAATATCAGGTATATTATATTAAGCAACAAAAGTCTTAGGTACATAATAAGTCTTAATGTGATTATATTTTGGGAACAACTTTGTTGTGGAAATGTTCAGAGAAATTTTGTAATTAAAATTATATATAATTTCAATAACTTAAAGTGTAGCTTTTTAATATATTTTCTTTCTGCTGCTGCTGATGCCATATATGAGTACAAGCCCTAAATCTATACAGATATAGATATAAATGTGCTCAAAATGAATTTTAAAGCAGTTATTAAAAATATTTATTATTCAATACTGGTGAAGTCTATAAATAAGATTTACCTAAGAAATACATTCTGAGACAGGTAGTGTGGCATTTTTTAAAGTAAAAGATTACAAAAATAATTGTACCATGAATAAGTTTACATCAGGTCTCCACTCTACCCTGGATTTAAAAGGATCATTAACTTCATTGCAGGTTTTAAGCAGGTGGTATGTACCAAGGATAAACATTTTAAAATATATGAGTCCACTGAGGTTCCTCTTGCAAACATCGTGATCGAGGAGCTAGAAAAGTAAATATAGTTATTTGCTTTGATTTTGCAGCAAGCCAGTTGGTGCAACTAAACCTTTTGCCTTGAAAGACTATGGGTTCTGCTCCCACCGCATGTGTGGCATGTGAAAGCTAGATGACGGCCTCATGGTTTCTGCCTGGGGTTCACCCCTGATGATCTTCAGATTCCTTCTTACTCAAGGTTTCAAGAAAAATTCTAACTTCTGTACTCTTTTGTGAGGATCACTAGTTAGCTGTAATTTTGCTACATTTTAAGCTGTGTTGTGCTAGGGATGGGGTGGGGGACACTTAAGGAGCCCTGATTGTAGTTTGGGCTGATTTCTGTAGTGTAAGTGTTCCCATAATGGCTGTTTTCAAGCTACTAATGTGAAAGCACTAAGTGAACATGGAGTTGGAAAGAGTTGTGAATAATTTGTTCTTATAAGCTGTTGCAAACCAGCTCCAGCATATCTCTCATTTAAGACACGTTTGGTCTCTCTTTGCTTCTTTATAGACCTCGAAACTATCATTTTGTTATATTTCTACAATAACTTTTTATTACACACCCTACACACACACTTGAATGTATGTATCTGTGTATATGTGTATGTTTTTATGTGTATGTATATGTGTGTGTGCTTACGTATTCATATATATGTGTGTGTATGTGTACAGATTTTTTTTTCTCATCCTTTCCCTCTTCCACAATGACATAATGACTGATGATATTCCAGAAAGAGGATATTGTAAAAGCCTTGATCTCAAAGTCAAGATGACATGGAGCAAGGCCAAAGCTGAGCCATAGTGGACTGTGGTATGAGTAAGAAAAAGGCCTTTGTTGTTGCAAGCAACTGGTCTTTGTGGGTCATATTTTACTACACCATAACAAGTCTCCAGGATTGATACAAATATATTATCAAACTTGTCTTTAACCATTTGTTTAGGATAATTATATACATAATCACGGAAAAAATATATATAATATGTTACATACTATATTATATAGAGAGACATATATATAATGTAGAAAACTGCACGTATATATGTAGTTTTCCTTCCTGCTTTCGGAGGCAACAGTTTGACAATGAACATAGCCTTTGCCCTAAATGAGGGTACTTGAAGCAGTTCAGACCATTCCAGATGGTCAGTGTGACCTGGTAAACTGCCCTGGGGAAGAACAATAGCCTGACAACCACAGAGATTCAGGTTAAAATTCCCTACTAGGAGGCAAAGAATCTTTCCAAAATTGGTTCATAGAATGCCTTGTAGTGTGGCTCCTCATCATTTTAACCACATTTTTCTGTTAAATAACTAAGAATTAGAAGTAACAGTGACAGCTTACAATACCTTTTTAAGCAGGTAAGATGTTATTCTCATAAAGGGCTTTACAATGCAATTTCAGCTCAAGTAAAATTTTATTAACAAATCGGATAACCTTGATTTTCTCTCTAAAGCTCTCTGAATGAAGTCTGATATAAGATCTTTACTTAGGTTATCATAATCCCTTCTACAACAAGAGG
The DNA here is from genome assembly GCF_021613505.1 of Equus quagga. Classification (NCBI taxonomy): domain Eukaryota; kingdom Metazoa; phylum Chordata; class Mammalia; order Perissodactyla; family Equidae; genus Equus; species Equus quagga. The sequence goes on along the minus strand of NC_060269.1, from coordinate 51,967,679 downwards.
CCTTGTGCATAAAACAGACTTAAATGCACTGCTGATCTCTCATCAAGACAAGCCTTAACAGAATTACTCAGCTGTCAGCACTCCCTGATTACTTTCTCTTTTAAAAACCTAGGATCCATCTTCTATTGCCTGCCATTCCTAGTATTAACCTAGCCCTTTGTGACTTTAGAAGGATCAGGGATAGGGAAGGTGTTGCAGACCTTTCTAGATTTTAAGAGGAGGCACAAAGACTTCCAAAAATGCCTCAAAACTCCTATGAGAAATATGACATTGTACATAAAGGCATACTAAACTAGACTCTTCTTCCAGCTTCCTTCATTAACTCCCTCCTCAGAAGTCTCCAAGTTCCCTATGTTTCTTTGCATTTTAATTTGGCTGATATCTAGTGAGTGACTATTTGGGGGTGGAAATCTTTTTTATTTTATTTTTTAACTACTTTTTAATGTAATTATCTTTTTTCTCCAGCTTTATTGAGATATAGTTGACACATAACCTTGTGTAAGTGTAAGGTGTACTACATGATGATTTGATATACATATATATTGTGAAATAGTTTACTCTCTTGGCTACTTTTAAATATACAATACAGTATTTTAACTATAGTCACCATGCTGTACATTACGTCTCCAGAACTCATTCATTTTGTAACTGGAAGTTTGTACCCTTTGCCCATCTTCACTCATCTTCCCTCTGCCCCACAACCACCAATCTATTCTCTGTTTCTATGAGTTTGGTGTTTTAGATTTCACATATAAGGGAGATCATACAGTATCTGTCTTTCTCTGACTTATTTCACGGAGCATAATGTCCTTGTTTTTGATCCATGCTGTTGCAAACGGCAGGGTTATCGTCTTTTTTATGGCTGACTAATATTCAATTGCACATATATACCGCATCTTCTTTATCCATTCCTCCATCGATGGACACTTAGGTTGTTTCATGTCTTGGTTATTATAAATAATGCTGCAATTAACATGGGGGTGCAGATATCTCTTTGAGTTAGTGATTTCATTTCCTTTGGATAAGTACCCAGAAGAAGAATTGCTGTATCTTATGGCAATTCTAGTTTTAATTTTTTTAAGGAAACTCCATACTGTTTTCCATAGTGGCTGTACCAATTTACATTCCCACAAGCAGGGCACAAGGGTTCCCTTTTCTCCACATCCTTGCCAACATTTGTCATTTCTTGTCTTTTTGATAATAGCCATTATAACATGGGTGAGGTGATATCTCATGGCAGTTTTAATTTGCATTTCCCTGATGATAGTGCTGTTGAGCACCTTTTCATGTACCTGTTGGCCATTTGGATATCTTCTTTGCAAAAATGTCTATTCAGGTCCTTTGTCTATTTTTTAACTGGATTATTTGGGGTTTTTTGCTATTGAGATATATATTTGCAAATAAATAACTCAATATATATATTGAGATATACAGTTTGCAAACATTTTATCCCATTCGGTAGGCTGCATTTTCATTTTCTTGATTGTTTCTTATGCTGTGCAGAAGCTTTTTAGTTGAATGTAGTCTCACTTCTTTATTTTTGCTTTTGTAGCTTGTATTGATCTTTTTTTTTAACCTTGATACGTTTAATTTTTTGAGAGGTTCTCTCTTTACCTCTACCAAATCTTTAATTCAATGATTGTAAAAGTGAGGTGGGACAGTAAAACTCACTTGGGGATCTTTATTCAATTATGAAAATCTTTAAAAATTTCCCAAATCTGAATTCTCATTACTACCCTAGAGCCTGCTAGTTGTGGCAAGGTATTAGATGAAATTTGCAAAAACCTCCCAGATAATTTTAGTATGCCCATTATTAAGCCAGTCCGTCCCTCACTCCCTGTACCCTTTGGGAATCACTATTGTTCTAGTTCAGGAGTTTCCAAACCTGGTCGCAACAAAATCACATTGAGTTAAAAAGAAAACGTTTAGGCTCACCCTGATCTACTGAATTTGAATATCTGAAGTTGATCCTGGAAACATGGAATTTTAAAAGCTTATAATTAATTCTGATACAGATTCACTACTTTAGATTATTTTTCTGCCCCAAAGAAGATACTGCTGGATATAATCTCATACGCTACCTTCTTTGACTAAAGTCTTGTGAAGTCTGTAATTCAATGGTAGCATAGGAATCATTCCTGTAGGTATACCAGATACCTGTAGTAGCTAGATTACTTTCCCTGACAAATCCTGAGTCATGGTATAACAGGCTCTCAGTGAACTACCCATACCCATAAATATGTGAATAGGATGTCTTCTACTTTATCTGAATATACAAGTGTGTCAAAAATATGGACAATTCCTAAGTCTACAAATCAGTCCTTAATGCTGAACATCACAATCTTGATAAGGTTTTAGAGTATCCAAAGCAAATTTATTAACATTGAGAACTAAATTTTAACACAATTTTCTCTACACGTAAGTTTCCATAACATCCATCTTGCCCGGTATTCTCCATAGGTATCTCATCTATCAGTCTTCAATGAGCCCATGAAGAATATTGTGCCTCATATGTGGTCATACTCAGTAACTCATCATCTAGTGCTAATAATCACCTGTTCCTCCACATGATTTTTCCTATGTCCCTTTGATTTATGATCCTACTCTTCAGGTGACCCTTTATTAAGCTTCATGCTTTCTTTGACCACATTTCAGGTTACACCTCCGTGCTTTAATAACTCCTTTTTAAATCTTGTTTCTCTGCCTCTGGTATGGAATCATGGATCTCAGATTTCTCAAAATCAAAGAACTGTAGCTACATTACCTCATTAACTTATATATGCTGAAGCCAGCTTACTCCATTGGAGTTAGTGTCCCTCTCTTGGTTAATCATGCAATAAAAAATCCTAAAGACAGATAGATTTTCTCTAATCTACTAGAAAGTCATTATTATGCATCCTGATGGTTACATATTTATGCCAGGTATGTGGCAGAAGGCAAAGAAAATGAAAATGTTCTAATTTCTTGGTCTCCTCATATAGTACGAAACTGCATTTTTCTTTAAAAAATCATTGAGTAAATTCTATCCTTTTAATTTTTTTATTCAGCCAACACTAATGTAACTTCAGCATCTGAGGACATTCCTTCCTGTTCTTCCTGTTCCAGGGCAGAAAAAATATCTAAGTGAGGTGTACAGATTATTACAAGTGGGGGGTATGTAAGTTATGAAATATCTTAAGGCAGTTGTATAACATATGTGATATCATCCTAGGAACTATGTTTCAAAAATATATAGACACTTAATTTACTCACTATAATCAATCTTTATCCAGAGACATCTTGTTAAGAACTTTCCATAGGTAAGATTCTTCTTATAAAAATATCATTAGTCTACTTATGTGAAGTTCCCATTATTTGGTTAACTAATAAATTGAATTGCCAAACTTCTTTTTCTCTGACTTTGAGCATAACTTTCCTGCTGTCTCCACTCAAAAAAAAAGGAATTAAAAGTGCCACAGGTCAAATTCATTACCTTCTTCCTTTCTGTATGTTTCCTATTGTTGAGATAACACATTATTACAAGCTTAGTGACTTAAAACCACATGAAGTTATTATCTTAAAATTCCATACATTAGAAGTCTAACACAAATTTCACTGGGAGTACATCAAGGTTTTGTCAGGGATGGTAAACTTGAAAACATACAATAAAACTATCCAAAATAAAACACAAAGAGAAAAAACATCTGAAGAAAAAAATAAACAAAGTGGCATGTGAGACAAAAACCAAGCAGTCTGCTTCAGATGTAACTGGAGTCCCAGAAGGGAAGGAGAGAGGGTGAGGGAGGGGGTGAAGAAAAATATCTGAAGAATTAATGGCTGAAAATTTTCCAAATTTGATGAATATGATAAATTCACAGATTCATGAAAGTTAACCCCAAGCAAAATAAACATAAGAAAAACATACAAGGCCCAGCATAATGAAGTTTCCGAAAATCAATATAAAAGAAATCTTAAATATAGCCAGAAAAAAAGACATTATATAGAGAAGCAAAGAATAGCAGAAAAATTCTCATCAGAAAATATGAAAGGCAGTAAACAACAGAACAACTTAAAGGGAAAACAACAAAAAAATTGTCAAGCTAGACTTCTATACCCCCTCCCAAAAATACAGCATAATTCAAGACTTTTTTCAGAACTGTAAAAACTGACTTTATTTATTATCAACAGATCTTTGGTGCTAGAAAGCTACATTAATATTTGACAAAATTACCTTCAAGGCAGTAACTTATTATTCTTGAAAGTAGAGTTGGTACATGATGATAAAATATTCAAAAACCCTAGGAAAATAAGCACTGGTAAATTTTTATGATAAAACCTAGCATTTGCCCTGAGTAAGTAGGAGGATGGCATTGTGATCATTGCATTAGGAAAAGTTACAGGATAAACAGGTTTAGAGAGTGAGATCAGAAGTAAATTCATGACTATGTTAACTTTGAGATATATTTAGACATCCAAGTGGAGATATTACATGGACAGTTGAGTATATGAGTCTGAAGTTTAGGAAAAAATTCTGGGCTTGAGATATATATTACAAATAATCATCATATAGATGGTATGCACAGGCTTGAGATAAGATAACATCAAAAAAAGAGTGAGTCTAGACAGAGCAAATGGCCAAAGACTGAGATTTGGGTGTCTTCCATGAGAAAAATTTAGGCAAAAGAGGTTGACTTAGCAAATGAGAGTTACGTTGAGGGGCCAAACAAGAAGCAGAAAAACCAGAGTGTGATCCCTTGGAAGACAAGTATTGGAAGAAAGTATTTCTAGGAGGAGAGAATGATCAATTTTTCTGTGCTGCTGACAGGCCAAGTAAGGTGAGATCTTAAAATTAACCACCGAATTTAACAATCAAATCACTGTGACGTTGACATGGATACAGCGGAGAGGTAGGAGAGTGGGACTGAAATGTGAATAAAAGAATGGAAGCAGAGAACTTAGGGACAGAAAGTGTAAATATCTCTTTCAAGAAGTTTGAAGATGAGAAGACTTTTTTAAAGATAGTATTTATAGTATGATTATACCTACTGGGAAAAAATATAGTAGAGAGAGAAAGTTAGCAGTGAAGGAATTAAATGAGGGAATTGCTGGGACAGAATCTTTGTGTGGGAGAGAGGACACAAGACATAAATGGAGGAACCGCTTTCAGATAATCCTTACATTCCATCTCAATAAAAGGCAGAATTTATAGTACCGATTGCTGGCATGTGGTTAAATGAGGTGGAAAGAGCCTGTGGTGGTTCTCTTTTCACTGTTTATATTTCATAGTAAATGAGAAAACGAACTCATCAGTTGACAGTGAAGATGGGGAGAAATATGAGAAATTTAAAGACAGAAGAGATGGTGTGAAATAATTATCTAGAGAAGGAAATATAGCATGATTGCCAGAAAACATCGATGCTGAATTTATATTCATGGTCGTGAATTTGCAGTGGGGCTGATCAGTGTGTCTCTCGAGTCATTCAGCTGGGCAGGTGAAGATGTGCAGTGTGTGAAGAGTTGAATTTAATCAGAGTTGTAGTTCCTCCATAGTCGCATCAGTAATAGATAGAACAAAGACTACACAGTGCGATTCCCCTTTCTGACCCAGTTTCTAGCTCACTTACTGAGCATGAGGTAAATGAAAATATATTTGGGACTAGCAAGTGCTTTCAATATGGTAAGACAGAAATATCTTGGAAGCAATAGAAAAGTATTCATTCTGAGCTAAGCTTCATACTTTCTGTCAAGTATTCAAAATTCACTGAGCTGAAAGTAACAGAAATTGGATTACTATTGAAAATTGAGAAAATGATATAGTATTCCAAAAGCAGTATACAGCTCTTAGTCATATATATTTTTCTGACAAAGTGTTTGAAACAAATAGAAATTTCCCCTCAAGAGCTTATTGCACTGCACTGTAATTTTATTAGGCAGATGGTCAGCCATAAAATACAGCCATAGAATATATTCCGGAAAGTCAAAATACACTGCACTGGTTTGTCCATTTTCTTCTGATCGTTGAATAATTCATTTTTGCTTATTCAAGTGACAAGGAATTGCATCAAAAAGTTATAGAAGTGGATGACACCAATCTGTAACTGTCTTCTTTTTCCTTCTTTATCCTGTCTTGCTAATATTTGTATGCTTAAATTCTTTTTGCTTCCTATTATGCCATATTAAAAAAAAAGCCATCTGTTCTAAACTAGCCGTATGATCCTCTTCCAAAATTTTTAAATTTAAGTCCATCTATGATGCTTCCAATTTAGCAGCATTGTGTCCCTTCCAAAGGCATAGAAGCAGTGGGTAGTTAGCACTACTCAACTCCTTTTGCACAGGAGATAGTGTTACCATGGCAACAGTGGACAACAGAGAACAGCAGCACAAAAGTAAGTTCCCTGTATTTTAATAAATGGCTCTCTTTTATCTATTGCTATATGCACAGACTATACAGAATTTAAAAATCAACAGGATGCTAAAATCTGCAATGCCTATATACTAGCCTAAGAAAATGTCATTCTATTCTTTCTCAATTTTTATATACCTTTCACAATAGTGCTTTTCAGTATGCAGATGACTCATCCCTCTACAATACCACAATTTGCTAAAATAGAAGTGATAAACAGAAAGCAATATAAACTGAGCAAATGCTTCACTATTTTATGTTTAACTTTTGTGGGAATATATCCTTCCTCTGCAATTAGTATGGATAGAGTCAAGGGTCTGACTCCATCAGTTAACATTTTTTTCTTTTAGGCTCAACTTTAATGCGATTTCTACCTTTGTTGAAAATGGACCCACATTACCTAAGTCAAGTGCTCCGTATCATTGTACCTGATTACCCATTAATGTCATTTAGTTTGTATTTTTAAAGGCAAGTAGTTAGTAATTAAAACTGAATAAATGATTCCTTTGGGTAATTCAAACTATGTACTTATTAAACACTATATAGAGAAAACATCAAAATGAAAGATTATCACTCGCCCTCAGTCTTCAGCATTTTAAAATTACCCAATTTAAAATAGCCTTATAACTCTTCTTTTCTTTATCTCTCACATCTCCCTCTAGTCTTTGTTTATCAGGTTATTTTTTTCATGTTCTGTTTCTAATTTTGACCAACAATTTGTTTTATTTTTACTGGAATGATGACCTCTTCTTTGATATATCAGGCCTTGATGCTTGATTCTCAAAAATGAATTCACAAGCCTAGTATGACTTTGTATCTATTTGTTCTTTCACTCCTGGCTGTCTAAATTGCCTGAAACATGTCTCTTTTAAACTGTGATGATTCTGTGATTGCCCTCTATCTTTCTTGCTTTAAAAAAGGCAAAAATTGCATAGTTCATGGAGACTTTTTTCAAAAAAACAACTTTATTAATATAATTCGCATACTGTACAATTCATCGTTTAAAGTATACAAGTCAGTGGTTTTTAGGATTTCGCAGATATCTGCAACCATCACCACAGTCAGTTTTAGAACATTTTTATCGTCTCAAAAAGAAATCCTGTACTATCTTGTACCTATCACTACCTCCAGTGCTAATCACCACAAACCTACTTTCTGTCTCTATAGATTTTCTTATTCTGGACTTTCATAGGAATAGAATTATACAAAGTATGATCTTTCTGTGACTGACTTCTTTCATTTTGCACAATATATTCTCAAGCTTATCCATGTTGTAGCGTGTATTGGTAATTCATTCTTTTCTGGCTGAATAATATTCCATTGTATGGATATACCACATTTTGTTCATCCATTCATCTGTTGATGAATATTTGGGTTGTTTCCTCCTTTTGGCTATTATAAATTGTGGCACTATAAATATTCAGGTACAAACTTCTGTGTAGACATATATTTTTGTTTATTGTGGGTATAGACATAGAGAGTTTAGATAAACTACTCCACAATATTGCTACTTCAGCATCCATTTTGTGTGGCCAAGTGGCTTGCAGGGGACTTGAATTGACACTAGCTCCTCCCATGAGGACATGCCCTAGATAACAGCCTGCAGAGCAACAAGTAAATTTATGTTCCTGACATAATTCTTCCAATCACCCTTGTGATAAACTCTCCCACAGCCATCCAAGGCCATCCCCTTTTATGCCCCTTGAATAAGACCCCTGCAAACCCTGCTCTTTTTGGTGTGAATTGATCAATCCAGCCTTAGCCTGGGAACCCAAAGCACTCCACCCACAGACCCTAGTAAAGACATATGCCCCAAGTCCCGTGGTGCTCTCTTTGCCTGTACCGTGCTTTGACCTCTCCTAAAGGCATGCCTTCTACCCCCTCCAAGACTTGTGAGTAATAAACTTCTTTATCTCGCTTTCCCTTGCAGTTTTTCTTGGACTATGGCTCACTATTCAACACCCCGGGGCTCTATTTAACAAATGTTAATTTAACAAAGTTACAACACTGGATCATATGGTAACTTTATGTTTAACCACTGGAAAAACTACCAGATTATTTTCCAAAGTAGTTGCACCATTTTACGTCCCCACCAAAAGTGTATGAGGGTTCCAATTTCTCTACATTCTTGCCAACACTTGTTATCTTACATTTGATTTTGTCCATCCTGGTTTGTGTGAAATGATATCTCATTGTGGTTTTGATTTTCATTTCCCTTATGACTAATGATGTTGAGCATCTTTTTATGTGCTTATTGACAAGTTGTATATCTTCTTTGGAGAAATGTTTATTCAGATCATTTTCTCATTTTTTAATTGGGTTATGTCTTTTGATTAGTGAGTTTTAAGAGTTCTTTATGTAGTCTAGATTCAATCCTCTATAAGATACATGATTTGCAAATAGTGTTTCCCATCCTTAAGGATGTCTTTTAACTTTCTTTTTGGTACTATTTAAGCACAAATAACTTTAATTTTGATGAAGGCTACTTTATCTAGTTTTTGTTGCTATTCCTCATGCTCTTGGTGTCATTTCTAAGAATCATTTGCTATAGCCAAGCTCATGAAGATTTTTCTCTGTGTTTTCTTCTAATCTATAGTTTTTGTCTCACATTTAGGTCTTTGATCCATTTTGAGTTAATATTTGTATAAAGTATTTCATTATTTTGTATATTACTCTCCAGTTGTCCCAGCACTATTTGTTATAAAGACTCTTTTTTCCCCAGTGAATGGTCTTGTCGGTTTGTCAAAAATCAGTTGACCATATATGTTTGGGTTTATTTCTGCATTCTCAATTCTATTTTATTGACCGACATGTCTATGCTTGCTACAGTAATACACTGTCTTGATTATAATTGTTTGGAATACATTTTAAAGTAGGGAAGTGTGAGAACTTCTACTTTATTCTTCTTTTCCATAATTGTTTTTATGTCCCTCACAACTCCATACGAATTTTAGATTGGTTTTTCAGTTTCTACAAATAAGTCAACTGGAGTTCTGGTAGAAGTTACATTGAAGGCATAGATCAGTTTAAGGAGTATTGCCATCTTAACAATTTCAATTCTTCTGATCCATGAACATGGAATGCTTTTCCACTTACTTAGATCTTTAATTTCCTTCAAAAATGCTTTTTAGTTTTCAGAGTTTAAGTTTTTCACTTCTTTTTAACAATTTATTACTAAAACTTTATTAACTTTTACACTATTGTGAATGGAATTGTTTTCTTAATTACATTTTCAGATTGTTCATTGTTAGAGTATAGAAATACAATTGACTTTTGTATATTGATTTTGTAGCCTACAACCTTCCTGAATTCATTTCTTACTTCTAATAGTTTTTTAGTGATTTTTTCAGTATTTTCTATATTCATAATCACAAAATCATGTCACCTACAAATAGAAATAGTTTTACTTCTTCATTTCCAATCTGCATGGTTTTTATTTCTTTTCCTTGCGTGATTGCTCTGGCTACGATGTTAAATAGAAGTGGCGAAAATGAATATCCATGTTTTGTTGCTGATTTTAGGGAAAAGCATCTAATCTTTCATGATTAAGTATGAGTTAGCTGTGGGTTTTCATAAATATCCTTTATCAGGTTGAAGAAATTTCTTTATTTTCCTAGTTTGTTGAGAGTTTTTATCATAAAAGGATGTTAGATTTTGTCAAATGCTTTTTCTGCATCTATTCAGATTATCATGTGATTTTTTTTATTCTATTGATATAATGTATTACATTGATTGATTTTAACATGTGAAACCAACCTTGTATCCCTAGGATAAATCCCATTTAGTCATACTGTATAATTATATTTATATATTGCAATATAAATTCTATTTATATATTTATATGTTTCCCAGCTTATTAAAGAGAACTTTTGTGTCTTTATTAATAAGAGCTATTGATCTGTAGTTTTCTTTCCTTGTGATGTCATAGTTTGCTTTTGATATCTGGGTAATACTTTAACTCTGTGCTCTGTTGCTAGTGAGGTCAGTTCCTCTAAGAAGAGATTAGGAACGCTATGTTTTACATCCTTCGTCTTCCCCAGGCAAATCTCTGAGTCAGGGCTCTGGATGTAGGCTTAAGCACAATGGAAGCTTTCTCTGAGTGATATCTTCACTCAAATAACAGAGTTCTTGGTGAGGAGGGCCAGTAGCCTGTGTTCCTTTTGGCTTTCCTCTCTTGGCATGGATCCATCTACTCATAAGCTCAGAGAAGTGTTATTGAGTCCTCAGTATACTTAGTGTGCCGTGCCCAAGGTAGAGTTTCCATTTTGTGGGTGGGAGTAGGGCAGAAAAAGAGAGCCCCATCTGTTACTAGCACCCATCTGGCAGTTAACCTCAGCAATAACCTGTGGCCAGGATGAGAAATTCTGGAATCTTGCTTCTCCAGTGAAGAAAGTGTTCCGGCTGGGAGCTGCGGGGAGAGATTCTTTTATTCTTGGCTATAGCAATCTGGAGTGAAGTCTCCACCTCATTGAACTGTGTGGGTTGATGGAAGGAGTACTCTTCATTCAAATCTCACAGATGCTTGCCTTTCTTACTGAATTTTTACAGGTTTTCTTTGATAGATGTATTTTCATTTGGCATTTGACCTTAAGACTATTTCCGAAGATTTTAAGTGTTTTTTGTTTTTGTTTTTAAAATAATTTTCAGCAGTTTCACTGGAGATTAGACCATCAGAACTCCTCACATTGTCATGTTGGAAGTCAATTTGAAATTAACAAAGAAAATTTAAACAAAATTAATTTGATTGGGATATTCTAATATCCCATTCTAAAAGAATCCTTGGTCAAGGGTATCATCACAACTACAAGTACAATTTTTATAAAGAATTTTTTAAAAAAGAACGTGAATAATGGAAAGTGGCAAAATGACATAGGGAACTGAAGTTGGGTTTTGAGGAATAAAATTCCTGTTTTCTACCTACTTGTTTTGTAAAATTGGATAAGTTAATATAACTCCATAAGCCTTAGTTTATATAACTATAAACTAGAATAATAATAATAACCCCTTGGTATAGGAGTTTTGTCTGGATTGACTGAGATAATATAAGTAAAGTACTTAGTAGGGTGTCTAGCATAGCTAAATGTTTTATAAATGTCATTTACAAATTTTCTTTTTACTAGAATACAACTACAACTTTAGTTAGAGGTAAATTCATAGAATAAAATAGTATTAAGTTAAGAAGAAAAATTACCCTGGTTTAACTCCAGAAGGTTGAACACAAAACAATAGCAAAATAATTAATGAAAGCTTAACCAGAAATTAATCAATAGGAAATCAAAGAAAAGTGTAGATAAATCTGCAAGCTTCAACAAATCTAATTAAAAATATTGAGAATAAACACTTAAAATTATGAATAAAACAATGAAAGTGACCACTGAATAGATAAAAGACATTTCTGTTGAGTCATAATGCAAAGGAGCTATTAGAAATAAAAGTAAAGATCCTTTGGAGTTAGTAGTCAACAACTTTTAACCCCTTACTCCTGGATATGTGTCTACTGGGTCTTTACTAATCTTAAACCTAACTTCAGTAAAATGATCCAGAAAGAGCTTTTGGAGAGTTATGTGTGTTCTCTTGCTGAATGTCACCTCTTCGCAAGTCAAGAAAGAAATGTTTTGCAGAGACCACTGTCTGCTTTAGTTCAGTAGATAGTACAGACGTATGACTGACTTCTTCTTGGAATATCCAAGGACAAGAATGAGAGACTGCCTGGTTGCTTTGCTGGCAGAAGCAATGAGATTGCCATATTGAGAATAGCATGTATCTCCTGAGTTTGCCAGGACAAAGAACGTGTGTTACCTGTGAACCAGGCATAAACTGTGCATCAAAGAGAGTCAGCATCTTACAACTTGTTGAAGAAAGCTGCCTGGATGGGACAAATAGATATAATCCAAGAGAAGATGGAATTCTTGGACATCACTGTGGCCTGAGAAGAAAATAAGTTATTAGAAGAAAAAAATGAATTTACCTATTTCAAGGAAACTACATCTGTGAGATCCCCAGCAGTGTGGTAGAGATTTCCTCAAAGAAATCCTGAAGATCCCCAGGAGAGAAAGAGTCTGAAATCCTATCAATTCTAAGGAATCACAAGGTTAAAACTCTGCAAACTTGCTGGTCAGGGAAGTACATTTCCACTAAACTCATCTATCTTTTCTCCAAGCCTCAATCCTTGGTCAAAAACCAAGGTTAAATGGATAAGTAGGCAATGGTAGCAGTAAGTGGAAGAGAAAAGAGAAAAAAGAAACAATTAATAGTATAATTTAATAGTAGACCTCCTGCCTATAGCAGGCTTGAAGTTGATAAGAGGAAAGGGGGCAGAAATTGGAAGAATGAAGATGGTAACCATCCTTTCCAAAAAACCAGGTCAGAACCAGATAAAGAGCTCTGAGTAAGGTTGACTGCTGGCTTCTAGAATACCTGCTAACTATGCATAGTAGCTCTGACCAGGGAATAGGGGGCATATAAAAACACATATAAAGAAAATTTAAAATTATGAGACTATCATAAACAACTTTATGCCAGATAACCATCATTCATTTCAGATGATAAGATTATTTGCTTAGGAAAATAGACACTCAATTAAAGTTTTGTTTAACTTTTAAATATACGGAGAAACTTTAATGAGGTAGTCCCATGTCAATGAATTATATCAATTAAATTAAAATATATTTAATAACTGTTGCTATTTTGAAAATAGTAAATAAACCACTATTTAAAACATCACTGCAAAAATATCTATATTTGAACCAAATGAGAAGTCCTAAAGAAAGCCTGAAGGAAGAAAACCACAGGATTCGTCTTTATGAAAGAGAAAACCTGAATAGAATGAAGATTTAAAGAGCATGTTCCTGATGGAAAAGCAAAACATATTATTTTTGTTTATTCTTTCATTCTCCAATTGGCTGACAGGTCTAGAAAAGCAATTACAACAAATATCCTAAAGAGATTATTCTACTTGACAAAATTATTCCAGTTTTCTTGAAATTACAGTGCATGAAAGAGTGAATAAAATACTCTAAATTTGTCTAACGATATAAAGTGAAAATTAGAAATGATTTTACATATGTGTAATAAAAGAGGATTGCTTAAATATGAATAAACATGTACTTAGTATGACAGAATAGAAAATCCAGAAACATAGAAAGTCTTGTATATTTAATATGTGATAAAAAAATAACATTTTGAGTGGACTTATTCAGTAAATTCTTTTAGGGTAACTTGGTAAATAGTATACTCAGACAAATAATGTAGAGTAGAATAAAAACTAAAATAAAGACAGAACCTAACCTCTTACAAAATGATACAGTAAGTTCCAGAAGAAATGCAAGAACGACAGAAAATAAATACAGGTATATATTTATTTGATTTTAGGACATGGAAGGACTTTATAACATGAAAACTGTGAAAGAAACAATGAAGAAAAAATTGGCAAAATTGATCATAGTAAATTTTTTAAATTCTTCAATCTAAAATTCTGCATGATAAAACAAGCATGGACAATACCAAGCCAAATAGTTAAAAATGCACATTTTGCAGCATAAATAGTAAACAACATATTTACAACATTAATATACAAAGAAATCTAATAAACTAAAAGAGAACACAAATGACCTAAGGACATGGACATGAGTTGCTCAGAATAAAAATAAGGAACATAAAAGGATGTTTGGCCCCATTGGTCAAAAAATGCCGTGTATTGGAGTAAGCAAAGCTAGTTTGTTCAACAGACAAACATGGAAATCTCAGAAGCTTAACAGAATGAAAAATATATTTTTATCTCACTTTACAGCCTATGAAATATACTAGTTTCCTAGGGCTGCCATAAGAAAGTACCCCAGACTAGGTGGCTTAAACAACAAAAATGTATTTTCTCACAATTCTGAAGGCTAATACTTCAAGATCAAGGTGTCGGCAGGGTTGGTTTCTTTTGAGGACTCTCTCTCTGCCTTGTAGATGGCTGCCTTCTCCCTGTGTCCTCAAGTGGGCTTCCCTCTGTGTCTGTGTGTTAATCTCCTCTTCTTATAAGGACACGAGTCATTTTGGATTAAGGTCTACTCTAATTACTTAATTTTAACTTAATTACTTCCTTAAAGACTCAGTCTCCAAATATAGTCATATTGGGGGTTAAAGATTCAGTATATGAATTTAGAGATGACACAATTCAGCCCATAACATGTTGGTCAGAAGTTCCTTCTCCATCTTGTAGCTAAACCATCTGGAATATATGGCTTCTAAGAATGACATGGTAGACACTTAGCATGGTCTCTGCCACATGCTGTTAAATACAAGATATCCATTTCAGGAAACCAACTTACAGAAATAATCAGAAACAAATGTCTAACAAATAAACACAGAGCTGTTTAGTATAAAATCAGCATTATAAGCTTTTAAATTACCTATATTAAAGAGAGGAGGTAGTTAATCATAACAGTTTGATTGAACACTATGCAAGAATTTGAAATATTTTAAATGAATATGTTATGTGAAGTGAAAGTGTTCATGTTATAATAGACATGAAATAAAACACAATTTTATAATATGTTAGTTACCAATATATATTTTAAGGAAACATCTCCATCATAGAAATAAGAATGAAAAATAAATATTACCGTTTCAACTATGGTTAACTGGAAGTAATGAATACTTTAATTGGCTTTTACATTATTCTTTATGAACTTCTGTTCATAAAGTGCTTCTCTTGCTGAGATCTTAATACCTGGAAATGAGAATAACCTATTTCCAAACTAGGAGTATTTTTAAAACAGCAGTATTAAAGTTAATTTGCCTATCATAAAATTCACCCATTTTAAGTGTACAATTAATCATTGTTTAGCAAATTTGCCAAATTATGCAATCATCACCCCAGCCCAGTTTTAGAGCATTCCCATCACCCAACAACGATCCCTCGTGCCCACTCACAATTGATCCCCCTTCCCACTCCCCGCCCAAGGCAACCACTGATCTATTCTCTGTCTCCTCTGGACATTTTATATAATTGGAATCATACAATATGTAGTTTTAGGTGCCTGTCTTCTTTAGCTTAGCATAATCTGTTCACATTTGATGACAAACTCTTCAACTTAATTGGGAGAAGGGAAAATATGGGGTTTGCAAAGTCAAATCAAAGCTTCCGCTCTGAACAGCTAAACAGCTCCCCCTTAACGGATGCAATGATGTTCCTATTGTTACAGAGTTAAAGGTCTCCAGGTTATGTTTCATTTTAGAGAAAATGTTTGTTTGGTACTTTTTGGTTTTGTTTTGGTCCTGTGGAGAGGATCGATCTGATTGAAGACGGACTGTTATAACACAAATAGTCTCTAGATTGTTTCAGATGATGTCTTCCAATTCCCTGCACTATCTGTACTGAGGCCATATTGATACAAGGATTACAGGTATAGTGGGAAACCCACTACACAACACCCACAGGTAATCTGGCGAAGACAGGCTTAATTTTCCTGTTATCTTTGGATCTATGTATCTCACTCTTTGGACATTACCCAGAATACTTGTTTCTTCAAGTTAAAACAGGTTAACTGTTAAAGTGAGATAGGTTTACTTAATTTGGGGGATGGGGTAGCGGGAAATGAGTTACATCTCTAGCGCATTATAGCGAAAAACTAAAGGACAAGTTTAGGACATCCAAATTCTTAAAATTCTTTGGTCATTACTTCCTCCAGGAAATATTATTTTGGGAATTCTGCCTTCGAGCATATGAATGGGGCTGTTCTACTTCTCTTAGGACTTTATGTTATTGTGCTAAGAAAAGCTTGATACCTGCTAAGCGCTGAATATATATTAGCATTTATTGCAGATTTGGTGGTGGTTTTTACCCATTGCTGCCATGATTTGTTACAGGTTATATGTTACTAAACAAAGAGATTTCTTAAATCTTGAGAGAAATTCTGATGCCAACGTCCTAAAATACTGCTCTCCTTCTCTCTCTCACAAGTCTGATTGTATCTTAGGCCAGTTGTTTATTATATAGATTAAATCTACATTCAAAGTTTTTGTAGTAAAACTGTACTATTTTTAGACTCAGAAAACTATGTTTACCTAATTGTACCAAATGAGAATAGTATAAAATAAAACTTTCCAAAATTAAGTCAGCAATCTAAAAATTTTTAGGAAAAACAATGGCATAAATTCCTCCTGCTTCTTCAAAGCAGTTGTTCTTGAGTCAGAGTTTTCACTCCAAATGGGGTAGGCACAAAAGATCTCTAGCTACTTTTTTTTGCTGGCTGCCGTCTTGAGGTCAGAGCAATATCATCCTGTGGACTAATTGCCTCTGGTGATAGGAAATTAGGTTGAGGCCCTGAGGACCCCTCCCCCCACCATTCTTGCTCTGAAATATTGCCGAACCCTCCATTTTTCCCCAGGAGCTATTGATGTTCATTCTTGACCTTATTTCCTAGGTTTAAAAAAAGTACATGAAGTTTTACTACATGCAAATAAAGGGGATGTTTCAGAATTAATGTAGGCAGCAAAAAGATTTTTTAAATTATTCTATTTTAATTTTTGAGTGATGTTATCCAGTGTAAAAAATTAAAGTAGAAAATAGGGCAAAAAGACCATACATTGAGGTGCGGAAATAATAATGTCTTTGAGTTAATGCTGAAGTGTGAGCACAGATTAACTGAGAAACACAGTAGATTTGGGTTAAAAACATTTAAAGGTCATAATCTTTTTATTTTCATCAAAGAAGATTTCACACAAAAAAATTCAGATAAAGTTATTTGTTATAGGAGGGAAAATAGCTCAGATGCTTATGATATATCTGTATCTGTTATATTGGGAAATTTTACCACTGTAGCAAACATTAATCTACTATTTACTTATGACATTTGTGAATATGTGTGCAATTCAATCAATATGCATGTGTCTCTGTTCATAAATCCACATTTAATTAAAACACTTTGTTAAAGTAAATGGTCCCAATATCTTATTTTCTACATATGTGACCATATTCTATACCACGTGGAGAGTTTGACAATTTCCACTTTCAAGGAGAAAATTTAACCCTATAAATTAGGCATTGTATTGTTTCTGAGGGATTTCTCTCAAAAAGTTTACCAATACAATTTAATGAATTGATTGTTATTGAAGTCAGGTTACCTTATTTAAGGCCTTTCTTTCATGTTTTTTGTAAAAATGTACATAAAAGCACTTTTGAGAACACATAATTATACAATACCCTTTCAAAAGTGAGAGCAGTGTGTAAAATAATGAAGAAATCCCTGGAGATGCTTCTTGTCTTTACAAATAGATCAATATTTCAAAAGAGATTACAATTTACAATAGTTATTCTTAGAAGCTTTGTCTTGAATGTAGGGTAAGTGCATGTTAAGCTTAGAGCTGAAAAGCTTACTTTAGCTTCAAATTGAAAATATTCTGTTCTCCCAAACTAACAGAATCATAGCCTCTCAGCATTGCCAAGGACCTTAGAGATTTTCTCAAAGAAAACTTACATATTGAATTCCCTTACAGAGCTGTTCAAGTTTTAGGTGAATTTTGATAGAATTTTTTATTATTTTGAATACAAATGTATCTTTGTATAATTTCTAACTACTTGGTGCTGCCCTCTGGAGTCATACAGAAGAATTATAATCCATGTGGCAATCTTTCAGCAATTTGAAAGCAGCTGTTGTTATATTTGCCCTACATCATATCTTCTTCAGTATTTTTGTCATTCCTAATGTGTTATGTTTTCAGTGCCCTTTCAATACCATGATTACTCACTTCTAGAGAGGCTCCAATTTATTAATGAAGTCTTAGAACGAAGGTTTCAGGGGCCAGCCCATGGCTGAGTAGTTAAGTTCACACACTCCACTTTGGCGGCCTGCGGTTTCACCGGTTCAGATCCTGGGAGTAGACCTAGCACCGCTCATCAAGCCATGCTGAGGTGGAGACCCACGTGGCGGAACTAGAAGGACCTACAAATAGAATATACAACTATGTACTGAGGAGCTTTGGGGAGAAGGAAAAAAAAATAGAAGAAGATTGGCAACAGATGTTGGCTCAGGTCCCATCTTTAAAAAAAGAATGAAGTTTCCAACAATGAATTGAATATTGCAGGAATTGTTAGAAAATAGAGCACAGTAAGAATTTTTTCATTCTGCATTTTTTTTCTATTAAAGAATTGGCTGTGATAATTTCATTTACTCTTACTGTGACAACAAAAGCAAAAATAAACATGGGATTACATAAAGCTAAAAATTTTCTGCACAGCAAAGGAAACCATCAGCAAAATGAAAAAGCAACCTACAGAATGGGAGAAAATATTTGCAAATTGTATATCTGATAAGGCATTAATATCCAAAATACATAAAGCACTCATAGAGCTCAATAGCAAAAATAATAAACAACCCAATTAAAAAATGAGCAGAAGATGTGATTAGACATTTTCTTCCAAGATGATATAACAGATGGCCAACAGGTATATGAAAAGGTACTTAACAATGCTAATCATCAGGGAAATGCAAGTCAAACCACAATGAGTTATCACCTAAACCTCTTAGAATGGCCATATAAAAAAGACAAGAAATAACAAGGATTGGTGAGGATGTGGAGGAAAGGGAACCTTTGTGCACTGTTGGTCGGAATGTAAATTGGTGCAGCCACTATGGAAAACAGTATAGGGGTTCCTCAAAAAATTAAACATAACTACCATGTGATCCAGCAATTCCACTTCTGGATATTTGTCCAAAGAAAATAAAAACACTAACTCAAGATATATGCACCCCCACATTCATTGCAGCATTATGTGTAATAGCCAAGATATGGAAACGACCTAAGTGTCTATCAATGGATGAATGAATAAAGAAGATGTGATATATATATATATGTATATAATGCAATGTTATTCAGCCATTAAAAAAAATGAAATCTTGACATTTTCAACAACATGGATGGACCTTGAGGGCATTATATTAAGTGAAATCAGTCAGACAGAGAAAGACAAATACCATATGATCTCACGTATATGTGGAATCTGAAAAATACCAACTCATAGATAGAGACAACAGGTTGGTGGTTGCTAGAGGCAGGGGGTGGGAGATGGGTGAAATGGGTAAAGGGAGTAAAAATTACAAATTTTTGGTTATAAAACAAATAAGCCATGGGGACGTAAGGGTGACTATAGTTAGCATTACTGTATTGAATATTTGAAAGTACCTAAGAGAAATCTTAAAGTTCTCATCACAAGAAAAAAAATTGTAACTATGTAGGTGACTGACGTTAACTATATTTATTGTGAGGATCATTTTGCAATGTATACAAATATCAAATTAGTTTGTTGTACACCTGAAACTAATATAATGTTTTCATATAATGTATTATCATTTATTGTGATAATTTCATTTACTCTTACTTGGAAAGACTAACTGATAATAGTCCCAAATGTGGAATGGAGAGTGAAGTCGGAGACCACTGAACAGCCATTTTATATGGAGAGGTGAATTTAGTTTGCAGATGAATAAAATTAATGAAGCAGAGCTGAAGTGATGTAAGCAAAATTACTTTTAATATTTTACATGTGCTTTGTAATATTTTCATTTCTAGAAATAATCTTTTAATGGGCTCTATTTTAAATTGTAAGTGTTGATTTGTACAAGAGTAGAAAGGCACTGAAGAGACCTACAGCTTTGCAGAATTTAAATTTGGTACAATCTACATAGTAATCATAAATATAGACACCATATGTGACTATTTTTCTCCTGTAAAAATATTTGTAGGAGAAAGATACTCAAAGTAAGTTTTAAGGAATTTAGAATTTATTAAACATGAAATCCAAATTTAAGATTACAGACATTTTTATGAAAAATTTGAAAATAATTAGACTGTATTTTAAATTCTCTCTTCAAAAGAATGCAAATGACATAATATTAGAAACAGATGTTGCTAAAAAAAGCTTAAAGTATGTAAGTAACAAATCGATTCTCCTTTTTCTATTTTATTTATTTATTTATTTATTTATTTATTTATTTATTCTTTTGAGGAAGATTAGCCCTGAGCTAACATCTGTGCCCATCTCCCTCTATTTTACGTGGGGTATGCCTGCCACAGCATGGCTTGATATTTATAATAAAAAGTTTTATTATTTATAATAAAAAGATAATTAACTGAATGAAGGTGTGTTTTTTTCCAGTTTGTACATGGACAGCTATAGGTAATTATTCATTTTTATAAATAATTTTAATTTTTTAATAGAATCATAGGCCCATGGTATAATAAAGCCAATTTTGGCCAATATAAAATATATTTTTAATTATACATTTTTGATTATTTTATGACCTCCTCCTGTGCTGTCAGAAATCTCCATATTTAGACTGTAAATTATAGTCACTGTATCTGTAGACCAAATATTGTACTTAATTTATCATTTTATTCTACTCTTTAAAAAGAATTACTATTACAGTAAGTTCAAACAAACATGATACTGCTTTGTTTGTTTTTCATTCTCTTGGCTACTGTCCTACACACATATGGCAATTCAAATAGGAAATATCCGTCAATTCAATCTCACAAGTTGAACACTTAAAATAAATGCTGGGCATGAAGCAGCCTTTTTGTACATTGATAGAGAACTAACTATACATTAACCAAGGTCTTGGAAAAATTTAGGTTGAAATAATGAAGATAATAAGACCTGATAAAGACCCCAATATTAGCATAAAAGTAGTATATGTTTATTTTAAGTTGTACTGTTTGAGGCTTCCTATTGCTATATATATTATTGAATAGTACAGAACATTTATTTAAAAAAACAACTAGTTTAAAAGAAACAGATTTTGCTCGGACAATGAAGAGCCCTGGTAACCTTTGTACAAGACAAGTCTGTAGTGCATTAGCCTGAGTAACCCTCAGAGTGGTCTGTTAGGTAAACTCAGCCTAGTTAGAAGCCTGTGAAAACTCTCCCTGGATTTGACGAGCAGACGAATCACAAGTTTTAACGTAGACCTTTAAACGCTTTTTCTTTAAAAGGTTTTTAATGTAACTTTAGGTATCTTGTTTTTCTCATTCAACGATGCCTTGGGGAAATTCATTTTACTCAACTAGTTTAGTGTAACTCATTTGCTTAGCGTTACATTATATTCCACGGCCTGAAGGTGCCAAGATTCATACATCCATTTTCTTCCTGATGTGAGTTAACGTGTTGCCAGCTCTCAGCTGCTACAATGAACAATGCTACAATAAATATGCTTTAACCTATGCACTTATGTACTTGTGTTTTTATTTCTGTGACATGGAGTCCCAGAATTAAATTACTGGGTGGAAGGATATATGTCTTTCTATTTCATTTTAATGTAATTTGCCAGATTACTTTTAAAAAACACAAAACACATTCACATTACCATCTTGCAGTATGTAAAAGTAAAAGTACTATTTGTCCAAAACTTACTACCAATTTGAGTTTCTTAAACATTTTCCAATATCAAAAGTATACAATAACAGTTCATATTTACTTTAGTTTAAATTTATTTTACTAATAATGAGTTTCAAAGTATTTCATATATAAAAATATATAGGCACTTCAATTTGGTCTTTTACTACCTATCTGTTCACATACTTGCACAGTTTGCTATTATGATCTTTGGTGCTTTTTTTCGGTGGTTGCAAAAGCTTTGTTAGATAACAGATTTTAGTACTTTGTCATCTCCATTGCAAATATGTTTTCCACAATATATCATTTCCTGTTCACTTTGTTTTTATTATCTTTTGCTGAAAGATTTATAATCAGATATAAATTTTTAATTACTAGGTTTCTCGTCCCCTAAATTATAGAAGCAGTCTCCCAGATTTTAATTTAATATATTTTTTAAAGACTGGCCCTGAGACAATCAACAGATTTTAATGTTGCCAATCTTTTTTTTCTTTCTTTTTCTCCCCAAAGCCCCCCAGTACATAGTTGTGTATTCTAGTTGTACAGGTCCTTCTAATTCTGCTATGTGGGATGCCTCCTCAGCACGGCTTGATGAGTGGTGTTAGGTCTGTGCCCAGGATCTAAACTGGCGAAACTCTGGGCCACGGAAGTGGAGCGCTCAAACTTAACTATTCGGCCACAGGGCAGGCCCCTATTTAAATTTTTATAGTTTCATTTTTCATGTTTATTTCTTTAGTTGATATGGACTTAACATGGCATATGGTATAAGAAAAGTGCCTACTTTCATTTTCTACCAGATAGACAACCACAAAAGCTATCATGATTTATTAAAGAATCCATCCATTTGTCTCTGATTTGAACTCCCATTTTTCTCACAAATTGATTCTCATATAGATAGGGATCAATTTCTGAAGTCTTTCTTCTTCATCACTGATTGATTATTATATTTTCATGCGGAAAACATTTCAATTTGATTATGCCGTCTGTTTTCATTCTTCTCTATTTCTGGGCATTTATTCTTTCAGATAAACCTCTGAATATTATCTAATTGGAAGATAAACCCTATTAGAATTTTAATTTAAATTGAATTGTTTACATATTAATTTTAGAATTCTTGACATTTCCATGATATAAGATCCTCACATACAAAAAGATAAATGTCTTTCCTTGTATTTGTGTCATGTTTTAAGTATTCAACATAATTTTACGCTTTTTACAGAAGTCCTGAGTCTTTGTTATTAAATGTAATACTAAATGCTTAATCATTTTAGTTGCTATATTAGGTGGAATACAATTTTCTTTTTCATTGCTGGTTGCTTTTTACTTTATGCTGGAGAATTGTATATTTATCTTATATTCAGTACCTTCTAAGTTCTCTAATTCTAATGTATTTTTAATAAATTTTCTTGGGTTTTCAATTTTTTGCCCTATTTCTTCTCATTATCTCCTTTTATTGTCTTTCTATATTTACTAGAAATTCAAAGACAATGTTTAAAAATCATGGTAATAATCTCTGCATAGCTCCTGTTGGAATTGAAGTTTTTTGATATGCCTTCATTGAAGTTTGGGTATTAATGATATACTTGTTTCATCATGATAATTAAGAAAGTGCTTTCATTTTCAATTCTCTGGAGTAATTTATGGAATGTTTGAAAAATTTAATATTTGAAAGTTTGGGAGAGTTACCCTGTGAAACCAGCTAGTCTGGTCCTTTTAGTGGTAATATTTCTTCAGCAGTTTTCTGTATTTCTTCTGTGGAAAGTGGTCTACTTGAGCTTTTCATGTCTGGTAGCATTGGGATTAACAATCTGTATTTCCCTACGAAAATATCATTTTCCTAGTTTTTCAAATGTTTTGCATAGAATTAAGCAAAATAACCTTTATAGGTTGTAGATTTTTACATTTCTTGCTTTTATAATATCATTCCTCTTGTCATTCCTTATTTTGCATTTTTGTACTTTCTCCCATATTTTCTTGATCTAAATTTATGATAGCCTCTTTTGTTAATTCTTTCAAGAAAACCATGTGGTGAAATTGCTGTTTAGGTCCACTTTTTTTTCTATTTTCTACCTAATTAGTTATTAGGTTCATTTTTATTATTTCCTTTATCATACTTTTAAATTTTATTTTATTGTAGTTCTTTTTCTACGTTTTGAACTGGGCATTTGATTAAATTACTTTAATTCTTTCATTTTATTGATAAAATTGTCTATAATTTTTCCTCAGATCATTACTTAAAATCCATCCCATAGGATTTCATACATATTATTTTACTATTGACATATTTTAGAAATTCTGAAATTTCAGTTTACGTTTAATCTGTTGCCTATCATGCTTAATGGGAAGTTTTAATTATTCAGGTGGTGAAGAGTTTTTTTTTTAATAATAATGTGCATGTGTGTGTGTGTGTGTGTGTAGCCTCAGAAAGGGGATAAAATGCAGAAAGCAAATAATTCAAATAAAAATAGAATTTAAAATCTGACTTCATTATTCATTCTTATTAACAATACAGTGTTTAGAGAGCAAGCCAATATTCTTAAATATTTTATAATAAATACTCCACAATGCAATGCTGGTTTCTACCATTGCAAAGCATTTTGAATGCAACTTTTCATATATAGCATTATAGATTTAGTAAATACCCTTCAACAATAAAGAGATGCATTGTACAATCAGAAGTATCAAAATATAAATGTTACTGGATTTGATTTCCGGCAAGATGTCAAACTAAATTCTTGGACAAACCTTTCTGATATAAGATACCTAGAATAACTGAAAAAAAAACACAATTTCATGGCATACTGAGGCCAGAACTATGAAAAAAACGCTCATTCATAGGAAAAAACAGACTTGCAGACAGCATTTGCTGTGTGGTATTACTGACGTCTGATGATCTAGAGCCAGAATTTTAATAGACCTATGCCAGGAAGAGGAGCGGGTGGAAAATAGTACTAGAGATTTCTTCATTAAGCTCTAATCTCTGAAAGGCAATGTCTTGATAATCAAACTGAGCCAAATAATACCCGTCTTGGAGAGGGAAATAATTGGCGATAGTTGACTTTTTCTTCCTTGGTTCTCTGTAAAGTAAAATAAAAGATACAGCTATCCCCTGAGAATTCCTTACCACAAATTTATATTCACATGTATTTAGGACTATAATTCCCACTACTTGTATATCTTGAATAAACACATGCATCTATATCTCCTCTGAAATAATGAAAAAAATAATTAACAAATATTTGTTTAAAAGACATTCCTGAGTGTGTAATGCTCCCATACATTAACAAAAGCAAACAGAACAATACCTGAAGAAACGCACTAACAACCAGGCTTCCAAGTATGTACTCGATAAAAATATTCACTGATTATGAGAATATGATTAAAGAAAAAAGGAAAAAACTAAGCAAACAAGGAAACAAGACACCATAAGCAAAAGTCAGCAGAAACATACTAATAACATAAGCAATTACAGAATAGGTTTTGCAAAGAAAGTATTTATCAGAATTAACTGGTAAGGAACATAAAACAAGAAATTATAATATGAATTTTAAAATAAAAGAGAAATAGGAAGCACAATAAAGGAAAAGAATACTGTAAAAATTCACCAGGCAGATTTGATAAAGAAACACCTAAGATTTTTTAATAGACTTTATTAGAGCAATTTTAAGTTTGCAGAATAATTATGCATGAAGTGCAGAGTTCTCATATTTCCTCCCCTCGCAACCCCATACAAATTTTCTCCTATTAACATCTTGCATTAGTGTGGTACATGTGTTACAATTGATGAGTCAGCATTAATACATTATTATTGACTTAAATTCATAATTTACATTAGAATTTACTCTTTGTCTTGTCTCATTCTATGACTTTTGACAAAAGACATTTTGGCATAGCATCGTGTCATCTACTGTTAAAGTAGAATACAGAATAGTTTTACTGCTCCAAATCACATAAGATTTTTAGAAATATTTTTTAAATATTGGAATTAGAAACTTTCTGTATAGATTAAGTAACAGAGGACATGAAGTTGAAGAGAGAATTAGTGAGTTAGAATGTGTTTTTGAAGATAATACCAGAATACGGTAAAGGATGGATGAAGAGAGAGAAAAAGAGAGGTTGATACATGGAGGACTGAGTGGTTCCAACGAACATCTAATTGAATTTCTATAAACATAAGATACAGAAAATTTGGAATAGTCAATATATGAAGTGAAAATGCCAGCATATTTAAAAAAATATCTGGAAGACATGATTTTACTGGGGCAGAAAGCCCAAGGAACCAAAGATACATGAAAGTAAAAGCATGGAACAACAAAGACAAGAAAAGTTCTTCAAAACAAGAAAGTGAGAACATGTGTTACACAAAATATGACAACAATGCCACATACAGCATTAAGTCAGAAAACAGCGCTCCTATTAGAGGAGATATGGCAGGCACATAACACTAATAGATAGCTGATAGTTCTGACCAACTTGGACATTCCATTAATTTATAGGAAGAAAATGTCCTCTGCATTATTTATTTTTTAGTAGGGTGGTTTTTATTTTGTTTTTTTGTCTGTTTGTTTTAGAACATATGCTTGTTGTGCACAAATGTTCACCAGCGCATTAATAGCTAGACAAATGAAATCATTCAACAAGCATTAATTGAGTACTGAAGATATAATAGATTATTTGAGGAAGTAGTTATGTGCACAACTGTAGCCTATATTCCTAATATTCATTAATACACTTGAAGACATATACTCATATTTTTAAAAATGTGTCTAGATTACCTAGACCGGATCACCTAATATGAACCACTGTATTTACAGTTTTTTTTTTTTTTGAGGAAGATTAGCCCTGAGCTAGCATCTACTGCCAATTCTCCTCTTTTTGCTGAGGATGATAAGCGGTACATAGGTCTGCACCCTGGATCCCAAACAGCGAACCCCGGGCCACCGAAGCAGAAGTGCGACCTTAACCACTGCGCCACCAGGCCAGCCCCTGTATTTACAGTTCTTAATACTGAATCCTCGCGAAGTGTTTGGAAACATATGAATGTATTTCTGGTTGTCACAATGATGAATGAGTGTGTGGCAGGAAGCAGGTTTATGCTTTGGCCCTCATTGGGCCTATACTAAGTATACTCAATGTCATGGAATGTGTATCAGAGATCTACAAAAATGAACAATTATCCTGTCAATTGGTCAATAACACCCCCATTGGAGAGTCCAGCTCACTAATACATCAATAAAATTCAGTATCAACCAGTAACATCTTGTATTCATATATTCACTCACAAATATTTTATCTTATTTATATTTCAAACATTTATTATGCAATGAGGTTAAGAGAAGGAAAAATATCTCTCTTTCCTAAGAGCCTAAACATTTACAAGAGTAAACAGAAAATGAAGCAAATTCTTGTATATATTAACATTTCTTTGCAAAAAGAAAGATTTCGGCACAGTTCTCCTCTCTCCAAATTCTTATGGTCTTTTTATTGTATGTATCAATTCATGTTAAGGTAATTGTTCATACATGAAAAAATGGTTTTATATAGATAGATATAGATGTATCTCCTCTTTATTGCTTATATCCACCAATCCTAAATTCCAGACTCTTAAGTGGCCATACTTTTACCCCTCCCATTCTGTTCGGGAGATAGATAAGTTTAGAGCACTTTCATTCTATTATGTTGGGTTCCCAGAGGACGGATTTTCTTTCCAGGTTGAGAGATTAGGAGCACATCAAACATAATTTTCTGCATGATAGACCACCATAGTCTAAATTCAAGACTACACGGAAGCGATATCTTTTTCCTATTTGAGCAAAAGGCAAGTTTTATAAGGCTTTAGGTTATTAACTTGCGTCTTACCATTTAGAAACAGACACCACATCCTACAGGAATATCAAATAATTTTTATATGCAATAAATACACTGTTTAACGACCCATTTGTAGCACACAAAATTATAAGATGGCCCCAAGATTAATGCTCTCATTGATGTTCATGTCTTGTATAATTCTCTTTCCTTGAGTGTTGGCAGCAACTGATGGAGTTTCACTCTCATTGTTAGGTTAGGTTATAGGGAAAATGTGAAAGAATTCTGCAAATATAATTAAGGCCCCTAGCCAATTGACTTTAATTAAAAGGACATTAGCCTAGGTGGGCCTGACCTAATCCGGTATGTACGTTATTTTCAATTTTTTTAAATTTTATTTTATTGCGGTAAGAAGACCTAACATGAGACCTAGCCACTTAACAAATTTTTCAGTAAAATACATTATTGTTGACTCTAGGTATAATGCTGTAGAGCCGAGCTCTAGAGCTTATTCATCCTGCTTAATCCAAATCAACACAGATTGTCTTGCTTACTTTGGTAGTTCATCAAGTGTTTAAGAAGGGAAAAGAGGATGTCAAAAAAAGAGGGAAAAGGATATTCCAGATAGCTGGAAGAGGATTTGCAAAGACAGGAGGACCTGAGAAAATGGATCATATTTAGCACATTTAGGAAAGTGTGATAATTGATACAACTATCGCATATAGGACAAAGTGGTAGAAAATAAATTGGTAAAGAATTAAAGGAAATTTCTGTAATGTTTGCCTTTCTCAGAAAACTCTATAAATAAAAGAAAATGGAGAATAAATAAAATGTGAAATATTTTGCTTATAGATAGGTTGTTATATAATTAAATATTATAATATTGATTTAAAATCTTGACCACAATCAATTATTACCATGTAATGTAATTATGTTTCCTATATTTGTTTTGACATTCACAAACCCAAAAAGTCTGGATAAATCACGTCATTGGACAAAGTTTCTAGCAAGCTTAACTAACCTGCATTCTCTCTTCACTGTCTCACGTAGAAAGTGTTACGGCATGCATGACCCCCACCAGTGATGGAGTCAGTATCTCCCCAACTTTTCTTTACTGTGGTCCCTTTTAGCATTGCTTTTAGAATTTGTAAAAGATCTGCACTACCAGACCTAGAACTCTCAGAGGCTTAGAGGTTTGACAGGCATGCACTAAATTGTTACTATTAGGTAGGGTGAAATGTATTAATGCAACATTAAATACTTAAATTTAATACCTTACAGTTGGGAATAAGTTGGTAAACACAAGAGCAAGCTATGACAAAGCCTTTGGCAAAATGGAGAAATAGAACTGAAAAAATAAAATAAAGTGCATTGATATGCTTAGCATATTTTATTGATATTGCCATAGTGTTATATATTTTAAAGTTAATTTAATTCATCTATGTCTTTTTTGTACATTCTTTCAATCAGTCAAATATCATGTAATTCTCTTGTCAGTGACTGTGCTACCTATTTTAGGTGCAAAACTTATCAAGACAAATACAATCCCTGTCCACTTGAGTTTTTAATTGTGGTTGGAGAGACATTTTTATAAAAGATACCAAGCAATAAAATGATTGCATATAATTAAAAATTGTAAAAAGTCCTATGAAAAACATGCAAGAGGATGAGCTAAAGAGTAAAATGGGATGCTACTGTAGCTGGGGAAATCAAGAAAGATCCATTCGAGCATGCAGCATTGAATCTGAAACCCTTAGGATAAGGAAGAGCTGGATGCAAAGCCAGTGTGGGAAATTGCATTCCCACCAAAGGAAACAGCATATGCAAAGGCATAGAGGTGGGGAAGTACTTGCTATACTGGAAAAGTAGAAAGATCAGTGTGGCCGGAGAAAACAATGATAAGTGAGAAATAATGTTATTCTAAGCGTATATATTTAATGCCCAAAGAAAATATAAACTTGCCAAACCCTATGTCTGTCAAGTATTTCTGAACCATGGTGGTGTATCAAAATCACCTTTGGGTCATGAATATAATATCCAAAGCAGCAGCAGCAAGAAAAACAACAAAATGCACATCTTTTCCCACCTCATGCATTCTGATGAAAACCTCTGGGACAGAGGCTGATGTAGGGAAGAAAACAATGTAATTATTGTCCTTACACATGGGAAGTTCTGATAAATAAGTGAAGGAGTCATCTATGTGAGTTCAATATTAAAATTCTACACGGTTAGTAAATTACAGGCTGTTGTAGGAGGAGAAAGAATCAACAAGCCAATTATTATCTTAGCACTGTCAGAGTTTTGGTTGGACAGACTATCTAAGTTTTATATACAGGAATTGTCTGCATAATTTAAAGTAGGAGCGAAAAATATGAATAAGTTCAATGAAAAGAAACAAAAAGTAAGCTTGAAGGTACAAATAATATCCGCCCTGACAGGCTTTATACTTTTCACAGAGGAATTATCTTCTTCAATAGTCAGGAACTAGGGGTTTGTACCCAAAGACACTGAGAATTTTGATGCCATGGGAGCAGCTTGATGTACTTTTTGTTTGGTCATTCTGTCTTTTTTTTTTTTCAGTTCTAACTGTAATAGTAATTATTTACTTATACTCAGCTCTCTTAAGGTCTAAAAGAAGTCTTAGGGCTGGAACTTATTAAGGGTGTGCTAAAATTTCTAAATTCTCAGTAGGCCGTCATTATTTCTCTTCTTTCGTTGTCATTATAGCATGATCTCTCTCATGTATTCTGCACATGACAGCAACCTGGAGAGAAGGTCAACATTCCAGAAATATCTTTGGAACTGTTTAAAAACTATAAAGCAATGTTCTAGAAGATATTCATTTTTACCAGGCTCAGGAAAATCACCTTAAAATTGCAAAATGTCTTTTGGATAAATATTCTGGCATGCCTCTGTTCAACATTGCCATTTTGCTGTGCACTTGTTTGGGAATATGAAACCAGCATCATTAGCCAGTACCGTTGGAGGTCATTGCCCTCACCTGGGATGAAGGGTACACATGTTGTGTAGGAAATGTTACAGTACATTTAAACCTGCTAGTTGTTTACTAAGTGAATAGAAGGATTTTTATTCTGTGGCGTAGCTCCACTGAGCTCTTTATTTTTAAATATTCTACCCAAAGAACAACCTAGAAGGATGTTTACTTTAAGATTTACTTCTGACAACTTACTAACTAATCTCGTAAGAACTTTTGTAGTTCCTTTATTACTTTCATTTTAATGTGGATGCCAAATATCGTTCCCATAGAATACATCTGTTTAAAAATGCACATATGGGCCAGCCCTGGTGGCCTAGTGGCTAAGTCTGGCAAGCTCCACTTCAGGAGCCTGGGTTCAGTTCCCTGGTTCATACCTACACCATTCGTCAGTGGCCATGCCTTGCAGCGAGCAACATTCAAAAAAAAAAGAGGACGATTGGCAACAGATGTTAGCTCAGGGCGAATCTTCCTCAGCCAAAAAAAAAAAAGGAAAAAGAAATGCACATACAAACACATACACACATGCACAACATAATATTTGAATCTTAAATATCTCATTATAAAAATAATACATGTACATCTATTTTCATGTGTAAAGAATTCAGTATACAGAGAAGAAAAAAAATTACTTATTATACTGCTACTCAAAAATAACCATAGTTAACAATTTGGTCTGTAACTCAGTCTTTTATGTAGACATATTTATATATACATGTATTAATGTCATGCTTTAGTCAATCAAATTATATTGCACAAACATCAATGACATTCTATATTCTTGGAGAGAATACATTTAATGTAATATAGTATATTTATCGAGAAAGCCAGCTATCTCCATCTACACATCTCCATAGGTAAATATTTAATGTCATTTCTTATTTACTTGCTACTTTTTAGACACTGAGATTGTTTCTAAATAGTAAATAGCATAAATACTCTTGCTCTAAGTCTATTTCTCATTTTATTTTAAGTGTGAAGACTCAAGTTTACTTCGTTGAAATACTGTTATCTTTACACAATAGAAAAGATGATTTGCAAATTATATTTTCTGTGACTTCCTTCTGTCACTTGCAAAATGGAAAGTAATAGTACTATATCACATAGTGTATGTGTTATTTAAATGAGAATACATATGAAGACATTATCATAGTGTTTGGCGTGTAGTAAGTGCTCCATGAAAGTTATTTCATGGTTGATACTACAGTCATGTACCATTTCATGACCAGGATATGTTCCGATCAATGTGTCCTTAGGTGATTTTGTCATTGTGCAAATTTCGTACAGTGTACTTACACAAACCTAGATGGTATAGCCTACTACACACCCAAGCTATGTGGTACTAGTCATTGACTGAAACATCATTATTCAGTGTGTGATGCATTATTGCCAGCATATATTCTTATTCTCATCTGTTATTACATCCAAATAATAAACTCTTAGATGTGTTTTACCAGAACCAAAGGCAGAACAGTTTTTTGTTTGTTTGTTTGTTTGTTTTAAAGATTGGCACCTGGGCTAACAACCAATCTTTTTTTTTCTTTTTTTTCTGCTTTATCTCCCCAACCCCCCCCATAAATAGTTGTATATCTTAGTTGCAGGTCCTCCTAGTTGTGGTGTGTGGGACGCCGCCTCAATGTGTCCTGACGACTGGTGCCATTTCCGCGCCCAGGATCCAAACCCTGGGCCGCCGCAACAGAGCGCGCAATCTTAACCACTCAGCCACGGAGCCGGCCCCGGCAGAACAGTTTTTAAAGCTTATTCTATATGCTACTAAATGGCCATCCTGTGGTAATTTGTGATTTTTATTTTCTTTTAAAAATGGATTGTGCTTTTTCAAGCCAGTCTCTCTAAAGTCTGCCTTGAAACTTTTTGCACATGAACATTTTTCTTTTCTTTAATTTTTTTTGTCTAGAATGTCTCTTTTACAAGACACATGGAGAGAAGTCAGAAAGTAGAAGTTATGAGACAATAGAGATGATATCTTAGAGAGAAGACGTTTAAGAAGAAGTTGGTTCATATGATGGAAACAGCAGAAACAGAAGCTCAGAGTAGCAGTCTGAGTGCAATCGCGGAGGACCAGAGCAGCAGACATGGGGCCTACTGCTGACATGGCTGCAAAGAGAAGTGAGGCTAAGGATGCACTAAATTCTGAAACATTCCATTCTCTGTGAGCCCTGCATATTTGGTTGCTCAAACCATTTTCTGCCTCCCTTACTTTCACTGAAAATAAACTTCTACCATCTAAGATAATCCAATTGTGTTTCTGTTTCCTGATGCTTGAAAAAAATGTAAGTCAGCCAGTGTGCATAAAGCAGCAGCAGAATATTAGCCAGGCTGATGAGAAACACAAGAGGCCTTCTATCAGTACTACAAACTGCGGATCACATCCTGCAGGCTTTAGGAAGACACTGTACTGCTGTGAGCAGGAGACTGACGTGCTGTGGAGTGACGTGGTAAAAGAAGTGGCTTTGTCTATTTTTTAACCCATAAATATGGGGGCAATGAAAGACAAGCATGAAGGGAAGGATAAAACTGCAGTCAGAAAGAAAGGAATCTTAGCAAAAGAATCCATCAGAGAGAGAAATAAGAGCTGGAATGATCCAAAGTTTGAGATTGATTAACATCAAAATTAATCCTCCGGCTTCAGGTATGCATGGTCATGCAATAAACTGTGATTGGAATTGGAGGAGGAGGAATGGTGGACTCATGGCTTAGAGATGGGTTATGATAGAAGAAAAGATTGAACTTTGGCATGCTGAGTTTGAGCTACTTCGGGGACACCCTGGTGTTAATGTCTTCTAAACAGTTGTCTATTTGAGTTTGGGGCATAGCAAAGAGTTCTTTCCCAGAATTATAGATTGGGTGGCAACAGTCTTCAGGTATGATTAGAAACTATGACGTCTTTCACAGAGAAAGCTAGAGTATTTATAGCAACAACATAGGCCACAGACTACATCCAAGCCTCTTAAACATGATCAGCAGATGAAATCTATCACAAGGACACATTCTGGAAAAAGAAAAACTACATAGAATTTCTTAAAAAAAGAACAATAAATCTTCATAAATACTTTGTATATAGAACAATCTAAAACGAATATTTTCAAAAATGTGGTTGTTTTCTGAATCTGGGAAAAAAACAAAACAACTTACTGCAAATGCTAAATATTCAATTTTTAGGTAAATAATTTTTAGTTGGGAAGAAAAAAATTCTTTTCATCCAGGAAAGCAAAGACTGTGTTTCCTACAATTTGCAAAGTTTGCAGTTACAATCAATAGCATCTGTTACTAAGTAGGCCACTTTTTAAAAATAGTTTATTTTAATCATAACTGTGGTCAGGGGGTATATTTTCACCTAAAAACAAAAAAGTTAATTAGTTTCTACATGAGAAAACTCACATATCAAAAGGGTTATAAAATTACATGAGCTTTTTAAATTCCCAGGCTATAAGTATAAAAATAAGTAATTTCTTAAAGTAGTTATTTTGATGTATTTATTTCTTTGCATCTTTGGTTTCATAGAAATAAAGTGTTTATACAAAGACATCACTTCTGTCATTAAAAACAGTGCTATTCATGGCTGGCCCAGTGGTGTAGTGGTTGAATTTGCATGCTTTGCTTCAGTGGCCCAGGGTTCACAGGTTCGGATCCTGGGCGTGGACCTAGCGCTGCTGGTCAAGCCATGCTGTGGTGGCGTCCCACATAAAACGGAGGAAGATTGGCACAGATGTTAGTTCAGGGCCAGTCTTCCTCAAGCAGAAAAGGGAAGCTTGGCACAGATGTTAGCTCAGGGCCAATCTTCCTCAAAAAAAAAATGCTATTCATTCTAATAAATGTTTTGTATCAATTCAGGCCTTATTCCAAGATATTGCTGTCAGTTATGTAAACTGCGTGATACAAGGCTATATGACATATCCTATAGAAAATTCTGGAAAGATAACCAAGGGACCTCAAAGTGTACTTGAATTTCTTCAAGAATCCAGTGAGCTCAAGGAAGTACTTAAGCACCAAGATAAAACCCAGTCAACACAAATCATCGTTTTTAATAGAATTAATTGTAGAATGCTGTATTTTTAGGCAAAATGTTGCTGAAACATAACACATGTAAAGGGCTTAACATTATCTTTTATTCCTATTGAAACAAATCAAGTGATTAATGACTGCCTTGCTGATTGTCAGAGATTAAATTTAGTTGAATGTGTGTGACCCAAGCAACTTTGGTTTTCACATTCTATTTACTTGAAAATCATTTTATTTAAATAGCAAATGCCCCTCTTGGTCATCAGAAAAGTTCATCTTCTATCGTAATTAAATCTAACGAAAATAAAACAAACAAGAACAAGAATATAATATGAGCCATTTTCTGCAATATTCAATTTAATACTGAAATAGTATTTCAAATAAATTACATTAAGCCTCTTATTCCTGGAAGGAACTGCTATATTCTTTTGTGATGGAAAAAATGATCACTCAGAATGACCACTGAGGAAAGGCCCTATTTACAGAGAATAATAATTTTAAGAAAAATATATAAGCCCTCACTACAGTGATTTTCCAGTATCTATGATTATATGAAAAGGGACTCCATCCTTTGTATGTAGCCAAATTATAAAAAACAAAGACTTACCATTGCCCTAAACACATTTTTAGAACAAAGAGGAGAATAAAGAAAGAAATATGAAATGAATAAAACAAAAACAAATCCATGAGAATTCAAATGAAAGTTATTAAATTGTTAAACCAGATGGGAACCACTAAGGGCATTTCCACCAAGATCAGGAACAAGGCAAGGATGCCCACTACCTCCATTATTTTCAACATTTTACTGGAGGTACTAACCAATACAATTAGAAATTGAAATCAACATGTAATGAGGAAGTAAAACAATCTCTATTTGCTTATGGTCTGGTAGTATATCTGGAAAATCTCAGAGAATCAATGATAACACAAAGTCCGAAAACAAACAACTCAGTGAGGTAATAAGATAAACGTTTAGTGTGCAAAGATCAGTTACATTCACACACACAAAAAATAAACAGCCAGAGAGTATACTTATTGAGAAAGCTCTATTTACAATAGCACCAGAATAGATATACTACTTAGAAACAGATTTAACAAGCAAAGTGAAAATACATTTTTGTATTCTGTGTTCTACTACAAGGAAACAGGTTAAAACAGCCCTGAAAGATACCAAAGTAAACTTAAACAAGTGGGAATACATCCCTTCTTCCTGGATAGAAAGACTCAACATTATAAAGACATAAATTCTTCCTAACTTATTTTAGAAATTCAATCCAATCCTAATAAAATACCAACAAGCTTTTTTTCTTTTTTGATGAGGAAGATTCACCCTGACCTAACATCTATTGCCAATCTTCCCCCCTCTTTTTTTTTTTTGCTTGAGGAAGATTAGCCCTGAACTAACATTTGTAACAACTCTGCTCTATTTTTTGTATGGGGGAATGCTTCTGCAACATGGCTGATGAACAGAGTAGATCTGTGCCTGGGATCCAAACCCGCAAACCCAGGCCACCAAAGCAGAGCACTTGGAACTTTAATCACTTGGCCATGGGCCAGCTCCCCAAACAAGCTATTTTTAATATATTTGATGGAAAATTCCGTACGGAAAAACAAACTTACAAAAATAGCTGGAATTGAAAAAGTATAAGATGAGACTAGCCCTACCAGATGTTGAAACATAACATAATGACTCTGCTATTAAAACAGTGTGGGACTGGTGCATGGATATAAAAATAGACCATGGAATAGCATAGAAAGACCAAAATTAGATCTAAATACATACCAAAACTTAGTATATGATAAAGATGGCATCTCAAAGCATTGAAGTAAAGATGCACTTTTTAATAAAGGGTGCTGGGACAACTGGGTAATTAGTCAGGAAAAGACAAAATTAAACTCAGCTCTCATACCATCCACAAGAATAAATTCCAAATAATTTTGGGATCTAACTTTTAAAAATAAGACCTTCTGAACACTAGAAGAGGTTAAGAATAAATATTCCTTTATTCACAGTTTAAGGAAAGGCTTATGACTCAAAATCTGAAGGCAATAAAAGTAAGTTTATAAATTTGACTACATAAAAATTTTTCTAGATTTGATGAAAAAGCACAATCAAAGGATAATCGACAAACTGGGAGAAAAATATTTGCAACACATAGCACAAAAAGCTACTAATATAATATATTAAATTTGTGGACATTTTTAGAAGTGAGGGTCAAATAGTAAAATCCCAAGAGACAAATGGCCACATACATTAAAACACAAATCACGAAAAGTCAAATATAAAATATAAAAATACATTTGTCAAATATAAAAAAATATGTTTTCACTCACTCATAGCCAGAGGACGCAAATGGGAAATTGAGATACTATTTCTAACCTACCAGACTGGCAACAATTGAAAAATAAGGCAATCCATTCTTTCAGCAAGATTGGGGGGAAACAAGTATTCTCGTATATTGGTGGAAATTCAAATTGATGCACTCCTTTGGAAGGAAATCTGGCAATAACAAACAAAACTACACACGCACTGCACTTATATTTCAGTCAGTAATTTCACATCTGGGAATCTACATGAAGCTATACCTACAAAACTATGAAAATTCCTATTTGCAAGTTCCCTCATTGCAGCATCATTTGCAATTGTCAACCTTGGAAACAAATGCCTATACACAGGAGAATGGTTGAATAACTTACAGAGATCCACATACCAGAGTACTATGCAGCTGTAAAAAGTGTGAGAACAAAATAGTATCTATAGTATATTACCCTCCATTTAAGAAAGAAGGGGTATGAGAAAACACACATTTCAGCTCATTAGTACATTAGAATTACAGGAGAAATAAATCAAAGACTAAGGAAATGGTTGCATACTGGGAGTGGGTGGGAAAGGGGTGGATGAAAGGGTGAAACGGTATCAGACTAGCCGTGACGAGAGGGTCAGTTCTCTCTTTCTTCTGTATCGCTTTGATTCTTAAAACCATAGTAATGTTTACATACCCCTGAATAAACAGACATTAAGACCAACCAGAATATGGAGAAAATACAAAGTGGAATAAAAACACCAGCAAATGAACCTAACTATTTTATAAATAGATAATCACACTGAAGATGGTGGGAAAGTAAAAAAAAAATTGTAACCCAAGTAACTTGGGAGAATAGTACTTTGACTGGACACTGTGAGGCAAGAGATAAAAATAAAGCACATAAATGCTGCAATCAAGTTGGTAAATGCATTATTCACTGGAGAATGGGTTAACTATTGTAAAACTATGATATGTATATACTAGAATTGAACAAAGTATTATATTGTTGATAACAGGAATCAAATTTCTCACTGTTGGAGAAAAAATACAAATAAGCAAAGGGGAAAGGCTAAAACAAATGCTGTGGTATTGAATTGAAATCAGAGGTATGACTATGCTCTCATGATAGGTAGACACACACACACATACACAGAGATGCAGAAACGCATACATGTATAAAGGCATTGTTAGTATACCTACATACATTTTCTAGTTTTGTCTGCTGAGATGGCCTAGAAGCAATGATATCCCAGTAGCAAGAAGCACATCTAACACTCAGATCTTGGCTTTTAAATATAATTTTCTAATAAGAAGAACCAGGACTACTTGAAGAGGGCTGGGGTAGGGAAAAGGCAAGATGACCATGAAGCATCCTGTGCTGCCGGAAAATGCCCCATACGTTGTGCATGTGATGCAAGAGCCAACTTGAAGATGCTCCCAATGGCTAAATCTGGGATGAAGTGAGCAAAAAAATAAATAATGACAGTAATTGACTATAACTCCTACAATAAAATAAATGTCCACGCATCATACTGATATAAATAAATTAAGTAAATAAATGGGAGAGAAAGAACAGCTCTCCTTTATGATAGAATCCCAATTAATAAAGGTAGAAGGAAAAAGGGTAATATAAAATCGCCATTAGGCAAAGATCCACCAATGAGTGTTAAAAATAGTGGGCAAAATTTCAAGAAAAAACAATGTTTGACTGATTTGAAGTATCTTGCTCTCAGATATGTATTAATTACAAAGGAGAAAATAGAACCTTTACAGTGGAGAAACTCAACAGATAGCAATCTTAATCAGCAACCAAGATAAATATATGTCATCGTCATGGAAGCCTCAATACAATGTACTGAGAAGGCTGCAACATCATTTCTATAGCATTCTTGACAAAAATGCATAACTCACAACAATCATAAGACTACATCAGGCAAACCTAAATTAAAGGCATTCTATAAAATAACTAATCAGTACTCTTCCAAAGTGTCAAAATGATTTTAAAAAAAGAAAAAACAAAAATTGAGGAATTCTCACAGAATAGAGGAGACCAAGAGAAAAAACAAGAAAATGCAATGTGGGATCTGAGAGAGAATTCTGGAACAAAGGACAGTAGCGAAAATACTGGTGAATTTTTTTTTTTTTAAAGATTGGCACCTGAGCTAACAACTGTTTCCAATCTTCTTTTTTTTTCCTGCTTTTTCTCCCCAAATCCCCCAAGTACATAGTTGTGTATTTTAGTTGTGGGTCCTTCTAGTTGTGCTATGTGGGATGCCGCCTCAACGTGGCCTAATGAGCAATGCCATGTCCACATCCAGGATCCAAACCAGTGAAACCCTGGGCTACTGAAGTGGAGCTCAGGAACTTAACCACTCGGCCACAGGGCCGGCCCCAATACTGGTGAATTTTGAATAAGGTCTGTGGTTTAGTTATAATTTTACCATGAGTAGTACTTTTTTATTAGTAAAATTAATATTTATAACTATTACTTTTCTGGTCTTGGTAATTGTACTATGGTTATATGACATTTTCAACATTAGGGGAAGCTGAGTAGGGATAACAAGGAAATCTCAATGCTAGTTTTGCAACTTTTCTGTGTCTAAACTGAGTTCAAAACATAACGTTGAAAAAAATAAAAATTAGGTGTTCACTGAGTGTTTTATCTTTATACCTCCAGCATATTGTACATGTCAAACTCATTGTAGGTGCTAAATAAATGCGTATCTGAATAAATCATTGCTTTTACATGAGTCGTATCTTAACATCAAATATGTTATAAATATCATAATGTGAATTTTATCACAAGTAGGGAAAATCATTTTGTTCCACTCATTTAGTTACTTATTCCAAAACATTTATTGAACACCTATTACCTTCCAGGCACTCTGCTAATTGCTGGAGGTATGTTGTTGAAA
The DNA here is from genome assembly GCF_021613505.1 of Equus quagga. Taxonomy (NCBI): domain Eukaryota; kingdom Metazoa; phylum Chordata; class Mammalia; order Perissodactyla; family Equidae; genus Equus; species Equus quagga. The sequence goes on along the minus strand of NC_060269.1, from coordinate 51,927,877 downwards.
GTTATTCATAATACCCTCTTATCTTTCATATTTATAGGCTCTGTAGTTATACCACCTCGTTTTTTATTCCTGCTGCCTAGTAATTTTTCTTATTTCCTGCATCGATTTTACTAGAGTTTATATCTCATTAAACATTTCAAGAACCACCTTTTTGTCCATTGATTTTACCTATTGCACATTTGGCTGCTAGTTCACTGTTTTCCGTTCTTATGTTTATTATTCTTTCTATCTTGCTTAATTTTGTTTTGCTGGGGTTTCTTTTTAGCATCTTTAGATAGAGACTTAAATCAGAGACTCTGCTTTAAACGTGTAAAGTGAAATAGACTTAAGACAGCCACTTAATTAGGTTGTAGGTCACAGCCTGAGAGTTCGAAGCCTGGTACAGTGAATGACTGGTGTTGATTAGTCTCACCCTGTCTCTATAAACTCTTTACCACAGCAGGAATTTGTGCTACTTTGATATGATCTTCTGGAACATGCTGTCATGATCAGGGCACCTAGCTGTGATTTTTGTTGGATGGAGAAGATGAAGATTGTTCCAAGGCAGTGGGAGAAAGACATAGCAGCAGACATTAAACGTATTTGTCTCTCACTGTTGCCTTTAGCTCTCTTGGATTAAGCTGTAGCCACTCTCACTCCTCTAGACACATTAAAAGAAGCTTTCGGGCTCCCCTTATGAGTCTCACAAGGGTTGGTTGGTTTGTTTTCTTTTGTAGTTCCTGAAATGCATATTTCTATTTCCATGTTTCAATTTCTCCAACACTGATTTTGGAAGCAAGTGTTAGTTCTCCATCTTGCCAGGAACCAGAACCAGGGTGGAACTACTTTTAACTGTAAGAAATTCATTTTTAGTACATGCCTAAAGTAATCTGTTTTCCACTCGAACTCTTACTTGTGAAATTTTTCTTTGTGGCTTTGAGCTTTGGACAACTTAATTGGATATTTTAAAGCAATTGGTATTCACAGGACAAGGTCTCGACGTGTTTTAACATATCTAAGAATAGGAAAAAATGTAGATTGAAACAGCATTGTTGAAACTGTTCAAGTATTCCAAAATATAGTAAATATAAACGGTTGTTAGTCTACTTTATAAAGATTTAGCAAATACCTTCTATACTTCAAATATAACATGTGAAGGGTAAGTTGATTTCCAGACTGATGTTACCTAAATGAAGTAGAGAGAGGCTCATTTTATCCCCCACGTCGGAACCTTACCAAAGCTATGGGTCTTAAGAATTCATGTTTTTTCTATTGGCTGCTGTAAAATATTTGTTTGAGATCATCTTTTCTGAAAAGTACTTCCAGTTTTCTTCCATATAAGATATGGACTTTGAAAAAAATGTGCATATATATATATATATATGATGTGATAAATTGAAAAATTTGGCAGAAATCTGAACACTAGAACAAAAAACTATTTCCTTGGCTCAACTCTGATCCACACAAGAAACCCAGCATCTAGTAAGTTTTTGTGAATTTTAACAAAACTATACCCTATACTTGGGAATCTTCATATTTAGTAAGTTTCCTAGAAGAAAATGACTTCCTCATTATTTTTAACAATCATACAGTTAAATCAAGATGCAAAATTGGGAGAGGAGTCTGGGCTTATTTTAATTCATGCAAAATTTTTCCTAGAGTTTTCTAGATTGTGACTTGCTATGAATCCTTTTTTATACATAAATAAAAGAGAATAGCATAGAATATCTGGCATTCATAAATTGTTAAACCATATAAATTATTCCAATTCAATAATTTGAGGTACAGTTTTAAAAATAGTTGATAATTCTAAATACAGTATAGTTAATTTGGGACAAAACAGGGATTCACTATCTTTATTTATACAATAGACTTTAAAGGTGACAAAACAATACTAAAAATGCCTGTGATAACAAATAGTATCCAAAGAAATAAAAAGTTAAAGGAAAGTTTTATGCAAACTTTCCAAGGCTCTGTTTTCTCAGTCTTGTGTATTTTCAATATTGTCAATGAACTTTTTGGAATTCTACAAAGATACTGGGTATCTTGTACCTGCATAACTCAACATTCTTTTGATAAAGGTTAGAGTGTATTTCTCTTTCCAGGGAGTAGATGAACAAATGATGAAAAGCAGGATTATCTACACCTCCATGCATCACTACCAGTTCCACGGGAGTTTATAAAGGAGCCAAAACGAAAAGGTGAGAATATTAAATTCAGCAACCAAATTGGAATTTTAACACTGGATAAGTTATAGGATGTATAATGCATTACATCAAACATAGCGGAAAGAAGGATGATTTGATTCTTAAGCTTTAGTAAAAATAAGCATAAATAAATTCAACAATAATATAAAATAAATTCAATTTAAAGTAGAAACATTGAATTTGGTCTCTTGAAGTTGTATTGTACTCTTCTGTTGATAACAATAAAGAAAAATGCTTAGACAAAATAAGAAAAACAAATTTGAAGGTAATGAAGAACAAAGAAAAGAAAGTACAACGTGGGAGAGATATGATCTTTGAAGTAACATAGCCACACTGGGAGAACCACATTTTATCTGTTTTTTTTTTTTCTATTGAGGGAAGTTCTCAGTAGTCAGAATTTGGCATTTGGGCTCGCCAGAGAAGCTGGTAATTGGGAAAAGGAGAGAGTGTATCATCTGGGGAATTCCTCAAAGTCTCTACAATCTCTGCTTACATCCTTGACTGACACACACTTAAACTGTAAATACTTGATATTAAAATACAAATAGCCCACAGAAGAATGAGAGTAAGAAGCTTACAAATTCTAGAAAGTTTTGAGGCTGCCAGCAACGAGATAGAGTTTGGAATTGGAGGAGATTACTGAAAAATATTTGGATTTCCACTGCAATCCTACAAGAACCATATTTTAGATGTAAGGAGCACATTGTCAGACTGAGGGCTATACTCTAGGCCCAAGGGCAAATATAGAAAAACAAAGTTTAAAACTAATCCTGCACAAGGTTGATTTTGCTTCCTGATAGGAAAAAAGTCAATTCTTTTCAGAGAAAGAATGCAGAGCCCTTAGTCTCTATTAAACTATGTTTCTATATATAATATGTAATAAAAAAATTACTAAACATGGGAAAATCAAGAAAATTTGACCCAGAGTCTAGAGAAAAATCAATCAATAGAAACAGACCCACGAATGACCAAAAGGTTTGAATTGGGAGCCATGGATTTTAAAATAACTGTGATAAATATACTAAAGATTCCACAGAAAATAATAGGTATAATAGGTAAACATAAAGACTTTTAAGACAGGTGGAAAATCTAAAAAATAACTACATAAATATCCAAAAATTAAGAAAATTATATATCTATATTTAAAAATTAATTGGATTGCATTAATGCATATTGGACAAAAAGTAAGACAACATCCGTGAAATTGAAGATTGGTAAATAGAAAACATCAGAAGATGAGAGAAAGAAGGATTGACAAAAAACGAATTGAGTCTCAGCAAGATGACACATAGCCTACAAGAGCAAAGCAATAAGAATGACAGTTGATTTCTCATCAGAAAGAATGGAGACAATAGAATGAAACTTTAAAGTGCTTGGAGGGCAAGAAATGCAATAAAACAGAAACAAACACACAAAGCTGTACAACCAGAATTCTATGTTCATAGAAAACAGCGTCCAATGAAGGACGACATCTGCTACTGTTCCCTGATACGGACTATCCGGAACCAAATTTACCCTATCTCATTCAAGAATTAGAAAAACAGATAATATGTGTAAAACAAGATATTGCAGACATTGCATACTAGGCAGAGCAGAACTGTTATCCCCAAGAGATGGGAAATAAAACACGTGAGCTGTCGTTCATACCGGCTGACTGAGAGGAGTCAGTTTTGAGGAGGGAAAAACCAAACAGAGCCTGGTAACTTTGCTGATTTGAGAAGAAAGAGATTGGAGTTTGGGAAGATCAAGGGGCTTAGAATTCGAAGAGAAGAGAACCCCAGAGAGGAGGCAGAGACAATGCTCTCTCGATCTGTAGAGGGGTCCCTTTGGGTCTTTGGCTGAGTCTTAAATGCGTATGAGTGAAAGGACACTGCCGAAGATCCAGGAAAGAACAACTGGCAAATAGTAATAGTAATGTGTAATTATTGTATTTTATAAAAGTGCCATCAATATATAGAAATAAAAACAAAACAAAATATCAAAATGAAAAACTAGTCCTTCACAACAGATATTTAAAAACCAGTCCTTCTCATGAAGAAAAGCATAAACTTATCATCTTTAAGGGTCTGCTGTGTGCCAGGCACTATGCATTTCCTCCTCATGGGACCCTGTTCAAACAGGTGAGGGAGAGGTTGGTATTCAGAGAAGAAGGGCATTTATTTGAATGGAACATTTATTTCTTTTGTTCTATCTTTTTGGAACCAAAGCACGAAAAAGGAGTGATTTACACATAATGCAGAACAGCATTATTTATAAATTTATATTTAATGGTTCTACTATACAGATAAGTATGTTGCTTAAGGCCTAGAAAAATGTCTAGGTCTAATATTTAAATTTAATTTCTTTAGTTTTCTTTGAATTGTAACATTTTTTCTTTAATATCTCCTTGAGAATCCAAAGCTTTCTTTGTTACTTGAAGGGAAGTGCTTGAAGAATATGTGCTCTCTGGGCAAATTCACAGTGATGCTTATTATTTTAAGGTGTTGGGTTCACAGGCATAAACACTGACATCTGTCAACAATGACATAGCCCTGATATTTGAAGCATAGCAATTGTCTACTTCTTGATTGATTTCCTCAGACTTTGCCAGAATATATATTCCTTGAGATAGGCAGAAGAAAATGTTTTCCCTGACTAATGTGTCCTTGTACGGTTTGAAATTACGTTTATTCTCCCAACCTAATACATCTCAGTATAACCCTATTGTGAGTACAGATTTTTTTTGACTTATGATGAGGTTACCTCCCACTAAACCTATCTTAAGTTGAAAATATCATAAGGCAAAAAATCATTTAATACCCCTAACCTAGCGAACATCCTAACTTAGCCTGTCCTACCTTAAATGTGCTCAGAACACTTATATTAGCCTACAGTTGGGAAAATCGTCTAACACAAAGCCTATTTCATAATAAAGTGTTGAATATTTCACATAGTTTATTGAATATTGTACTGAAAGTGAAAAACAGAATGGTTGTATGGGTACAGAATGGTTGTAAGCATACCAATTGTTTACCCTCGTGATCACATGGCCGACTGGGAGCTGCCCAACATCATGAGATAAGATGCTGCCACATATTGCTAGCCTGAGAAAAGATCATAGTTCGAAACTGAAGTACGGTTTCTACTGACTGCATATTGCTTTTGCACCATTGTAAACTTGAAAAATTGTAAGTCAAAGCAGTGTAAGTCAAGAATTGTCTGTAAGTGATTTAAAGAAAACAACAGCAAACATAAATACCAATTCACTCAGGATAAGCCACTGTATAGCTCTTGATAATATAGTACAGTGTTTTCACTTTATAGAATTGTATATACACGGCATCTTGGGATATTTAGAAACAAGCAAAAAGTGTTAATACTTTAAATTTATTTTCAGAATAGAGTCACACTGTTTCCAAATGACTATATAGGACTAGCAATATACATTTTAACATATGGTAATATTCCTCAAATACAAAGTATAAAAGGATGTTTTTGACAAAGCTTAATTGCCCAGTTAAAAGATAGAATGTGTAAGAGGGTTTGATATGCTCACTTTACATGCAGAGTCATTTCTGAAATGATGGTTATACTATATGTTTTTGGATTTTTCTTACTGAAATGATTACTCCTTTGAAGTTGAACAAGGTGGAATGATTTGTTTTCAAAAATGCCCCCTGACAGGAGATAAAAGATACTGTTCTTTATTGTGTTTTTCATGCTGAAGTACAGTTTTTCTCTTGTTTCATTTATTTTTAAAGAACTTTTGAATCTGAAGTATGATGTTTAAAAAATGGAATAGTTCCGTTAAAAATGATATGATAAAAATACAAATTTTTCTAACTTTGTTTATGCATTTAATATCCAGTTAAATGATGTCAGCTCATTGGCAAAGCTAGAGTATACTTCACCACTCTATAAAAGCAAGTCTGGTTGTTTTTCCTTTTCTTTATAGCTCTATTTAATAAGGTATATTTGAAAAAGTGGTAAGAGTAATTTTATTTGTGAAATATTGATTTGGTATATGATTACGTAAGCTTGTTTTAATGTCATTCATATATGCACATACCTGTAAACTAGTAAGCATAGATGCATCCACACATAAATGAAGTTCCTCCATCATACATTCTTTTATAGGGAAGGGCTATTTTGTTTCAAAAATTGGATATTCGTTGAAAGTATAGTTTAAGCATCCAATGTATATAAACAAGAATAAAATCCCTTGGAAACCAAATATAATTGTGTATTTGAAAATCTCTTTTAATGATGCACAATTTTATCTAATAAATTTAACACTTTGGTGAGATATGTAACTTTCTATGGCAATATGTTTTACCAAAATTGACTCAGTTGATGGTTCCGGTTCTCGCAGGAGAATGGCGGAGTTTGGTTTTTAATATTTCCCCTTCTCTACCAAATAGCAGATAAAACAACCAGGATAATAAAGTAAACAAATAAATGTTGGAGATATCTTAAAAAGAATGTTTTGAAAGGGAATCCCCCCTGAAAACATGTGTTGGGAGCAGCAAATCTCCCAGAAGACAGCAGAAGCAGAGTTTTAAAATCACATATAGTGATACGACAATGATGGGTGCTACAAGGCACAGAATTCAGAAAAAGCAAACATATGCTCTAGAAAGATTAGCGTGGGTCTGCAATCCAGAGATGAAAGTGGGTAGTGGAGGAAGGGAAAATTCCTTACAGGCTCCAAATTGAGTGTGAGCACCAACAAACAAACTACAAAAGAGTACATTGTATGGGGAGTAGCTAAGATCCTGAGGCGGATCAAGGAGTCCTGAGGGGGTATACACTTTTGAAGATTTCAGAAATCTCCAGTAAATATTCCCTGTAGGTGAATAGAGCCTGCTCAGGGAAAGAGAGCTGAGAAAGAAGGATCAGATAGTAGAGAGGGATGATTCCAGAGGAAGCAGATCTGAGAAAGTGCCAGCAAAATAGTTTTAAAGGGGAGAGCTTATTTTTGGAAGGTAAGTCCTCAGCCAGTTTATGCTTTGGTTCTCATGAGGCCAAGCTATGTCACATGCACATGTCTTGGTGTGTAATAATCTGAAGACAAAATCATCCTATGTGACTGAGAATGAGATCTTTCTCTTTCTGCTCCTTTCTGCACATGAAAGCATGGCTATCTCTGCCTGAATTTCCTTCTATTGTACTGGATTTTTACCTTTCTTAAAGCTTTCAGATAGAATTCTCTATGGAGTCTCATGAGTTTTCTAGAGACTTGTGATTCCTTTCAGTTATCTGACCACTTCTTATTGCTGCATAAACTTTCATGCAGGATACAATTGAACAGATTGGACAGAAGCTCTCATGGAGCTTACAGAGCAGGTTATATAGATTAGGTTGTTCTTGATAATAACTGTGTTATGCATGTTAATATACTGTTTGTTACTCTACTGATGACTGCCAAATCTATATCCAAAACACAAATCATTCTCTTTTGATAAAATAGTTTACCTAACACCTACACTCAGATGTCCTACATGAATCTCACATTCAATATGTCTAAAACTGAACTCACAAAACTTTCCTTGATTATACACCCCTGTGACTCTTAGTTTCTAGAATGTTCTCTAAAAGTGTAAGCTAGAGAAGGGCCCAGGTATCTTTCTAATTCCACCTAACAACTCAACCACTTTTTAATCCTCCATCCTCTCTCCAGGTCTTAGCATTACCTCATTTTAGGTCCTCAAACACACAAGAGCTTGATTACTTTGTCTGCCTAGACTACTGTCGCCTGATTGCTTCCAAGTATGTCCAGGTCACAGCAGCAAATGACATTTTTAGATGGAGCCATCTGGTAGCTCTTCCTATATGACCCACAAACACCAGAGCAGTGATTACTATCCATCTCAGACAAAAGGGCATGATTACTTCTAAAGCATTCACAACACAAAGTCCTTCTACGCCTCTGAGGGGATTCATCCTCTCTAGTACACATCTCCTTAGATCAGAAAAAGAAGGAAGTTTATTCTCTAGCATAACATTGCTTCTATTTAGGAAACACGGGCTCTAGCGTCAGACAAACTTGCCTCTGCCACTGTATCTAGCAGTGTGATCTGGAGGAGTTCACATCGATTTTAAAGGGCTGTTTCTCATTTGTAAAACTGAAGTAAATCATAGAAAAATACCTCATAAGGTTAACGTGATGAATAAATGATTTCCTAACTATATTTTGATAACTCCAAGGTAATTTCATAATAAATTATATACGAGTTTATTTTAATTATTATTACCAAAAGAATATCTGTCCCTACTCCAGTTAGCTACACAAAATTTTCCAAACATGTCTGAGTACCTAATGCTCTACGGTACTGCAAATTATATGATCCTGCCTTCACATTCAAGTTAATTTTAACGCTATCTCACTAAGATCAGCTTGAAGTTGATACTCGCCTCAATTATCAGAGTGTACCAACCTTTTCTTCTGTGCAACAAAAACTCTTGTTGATATGCTACATTTCAGCGTTATATAGTAATTTAACTTTCCAAATATGATATCCTATTGTTTCTAGTTAAACTGTGAACTCTTCCAAGACAGGGACAAAGCCTTTATTATTTTACTTTCAGAGCCCTTGTTTAAATGTTTAGAAATGACTGTTCAAAATATTGCTACTTTTAATTGTTTTGACTCAGTATGGGTCGTTAGCAAGATAAATTGGCAAATTTTGAGCAACATAGAAAAAAATCTAGTATAGGTTCTCTTTCAAAGACCAAGATTAAACACATTAGAATCTTATAGCCAAGGTTACCAAGAAGTTGTCTGTTTAATTTTTTTTAGTTTTTAGCTTTGCATATTGAAATAATTACAGAATAACGAAAAGTTGCAAAACTTAGAAAAAGAGTTCCCTTATACACTTCACTTACCTTCTCAAATGTTAATATCTTATATAACCATAATGAAATTATCAAAATCAGGAAATTAACATTCATACAATACTATTGTTTTGGTGGTCTAATGGTTAATATTTGGTACTGTCTCCATTTCCCCCCAGGTTTGTTTCCCCATCAGGGAACCACATCACTCATCTGTCAGTTGTCATACATATGGCAGCTGTGTATTGTTATGATGTTGAAAGCTATGCCACCAATATTTCAAATACCAGCAGGGTCACCCATGGTGGACAGGTTTCAGCAGAGCTTCCAGATTAAGACTAGGAAGACAGACCTGGCCATCCACTTCCAAAAAGTTCGGCCATGAAACACCTATGAATAGCAGCAGAGCATTGTAGGATACAGCCCTGGAAGACGAGAGAATGGTGCAAAAAGACAGGACAGGGTTTAGCTCTGCTGTATGCAGGTTTGCTAGGAGTTGTATTGACTGGACGGCACTAACAACTAAAACAATGCTTTTAACTAATCTGCACACTGTATTGAACTCTTTTTCAGGTGCAGGATCCCACACTGCATTTAGTCTCATGTGTTCTTAAACTTTAACCGAGAAGAGATTTGTCTTTCGTGATCTTGACATGTTTGAATAGCACTGGCCAATTATTTTGTAGATGTCTCTGAATTTGGGTTTGTTTGATATGTTTTCAGAATAAACTCTGAATAAGGTACCACAGATATGATATTGCATCCTTCTCAATACATAGCATCAACTGGTGGGTTATATTGATATTTCTTGTTATCAGTAAGGTTAACATTGGTCTCTTGGTTAAGTTGGAGACTGAATAGGTTTCTCCATATGATTTTTACCTTCATAATTACTAAGTATTTTCCTAGGAGAAAGGTTGAGACTATACAATTAACCTATTTCTTATACTTTCATTTACTAATTTTAGTCTCCAGTGATAATTCTTGCCTGCAGCAAATATTAATGTGGTATCACTAAATGTTGATTTTTTATATTCATAATTCTTTCTCCATCTATTCATTGTAATTTTACTGTAACTGAGAACTATTCCTTCACCTCTATCTATTTATTTATTCAATCAGCATAAACTCCTGGATATTTATTTACTTATTTTCTAGGGTTATAATTCATTACTATTAGTATTGCTCTTTTTATTTTCTAAGATTTGGCCATTGGGAGCATCTTCAAATTGTCTTCTACATAGTTTTGACATGTCCTTATCATGTATTGAGCATTTTATTTATTATTAATAAGTTCAAATAATTTTATGTGTATTCTTCACAGTTTCATTTATTCTTTTATGAATTGTGCAGTCATATTATTAATAGTCTCTCCCTCGAAAGAAGAAAATTCTTGGAATATTATATATTTTCTGAAGATTCATAGTTGATTAGTTATTGAGCCATCTTTGATCTATGTTTTCAAAATTTCATGGATTCCATAATTTCAAATATTAACCTGTTATTCTGCTCTCTTCTCTCCTCTTCTGACCATTATCTTTATACATTTTGTGAATGAAAATAGGCAAACACACTACGTTTTCTGTAATACCTAAATTGTGACTGAAAAAATAATGGTTCAATACATTGTATTTTAAGTTGGCTCCAGTATCCATATATCCTAATGCTGCCCCAGTATTTTTTTACACTTCAGAGAACTTTCCTCTAATGCATAATTATATTTTTAAAAATATTTGTTATTCATGGTTATTAGATTTTTCTCCATGGAACCAAACTGATTTGATTTTTGTTTAGAAAAGAAATTTTTTATATAACACTTATAAAATAATCTTAATAGGTCAAAGAATTGCAAAATATAAGATAATAAATATAAAAATTAAGAAAATTACTATGAGTAAACATACAAAGATAGCAAATATATATATATATATAACTTAATTTTCAACCAACCCTTGACTATTTTGAATGATACAAATACACAACTAACCTAGTAATACAATATATCATTTATTCTACTTTTTCTTTACCTCAAGCTATTTTTTTAAAGCAATCTACTTTAGGTATTCTTGTCATCCTCTTCATATCCTTTCTTGAACAATATTGTTGAAGGATGGAATCAATAAATATCAATGTTAGACATTAAATGTTTATTATTTTTTGATAATACTATTTTTGATATGAGTATTTTGATTCTGCATAAATTTCCCACATTCATAACTTGACATGGCCTTAGCATTAGTTTATATTCAAATCTTACAGTTGCTACAGACTTTGATATATAATAAAAAAATAAGATATTTTAAACAAATAATGACAATTACAATGATAATAGGTGTAATCTACTTGTTTTTATGCAAAAGGTAATTAATGGATATCACTTGAATATAGTAAATGAAAATAAATGTAAAAGAAAAGAAGCTATATCCTGTGTGACCTTATTTCTCTCCATTATCACCCAGCAATTGAAAGGTTTGTATTCAATGCGACCCTCAGCCACATGTTATTTCCAGGTCAGCTTTCTCACATTTGATACATTCTTCTTTTTTCTTATCCAGATCTAGCTACTTTCCCTCCATCGTTTCCTACTCCAAATATTTTTTCAGTTATCATATAACTCTATAACAGACCCAATATCTTTTTGTAATCAATAAAATATAATTAGATTAAGAAGCATAATCACATGTAGAGCAGGAAAGGTATTTTAGGAATGTCTATATTTAATCTAAGTTCTTGTTTGATAGCAAAGAAATTGAGTTCACATTCCCTAAGTTAGCTCAATATGCAAAATACAAAACTAAAATTTAAGTCTTCAACTTGAATGCTAATTCCAGAACCTGCAGTCTCTTTCCATGCTCACCTCATTAATTTTTTAAATATAGTATAAAAGAAATTCAGAGTAAGACATGACTCTGGAATAAAACTGGAAAATAAGAAGTTGCATGTAAAATCCGGAAGGCCCACCCAAGGGGCTGTAAAATTGAAATTGCTTTGTAACTACAATTCAAAAACTATCAAAGACATGAAATAATTTCATGAAAGTAAAATAACATATACCTAATAATTGTATATTCTGAACCTAAGATTGTTACCATTTTTCCACAGCTTTTAAATTGTTCATTCAGTTTCAAAATATCCTTGAATAGCTATTTAATAAAAGCTAATTAAGGAGAAAACATTTACAACAAAAATCAAAGGCTAGTTATTAATAATAGAAAATACCTCTCAAATTTATTATAATATAGGAATGAGCATAGATGCTCAGACTCTGCAGGGAGAGAGAACAATTCAAAGCCTTTTCTACTATTGACTGGCTGTGAGATGTTGAGTATATATTTTTTAATTTTTATTTATTTATTTTTGGTGAGGAAGATTGGTCCTGAGCTAACATCTGTTGCCAATCTTCCTCTTTTTGCTTGAGGAAGTTTGTCCCTGAGCTAACATCTGTGCCAGTCTTCCTCCATTTTGGATGTGGAATGCCGCCACAGCCTGGCTTGATAAGCAGTATGCAGGTCTACTGCTGGGATCCAAACCCTCAAGGCTGGGGCCTCCGAAGCAGAGCATGAGTGCCCAACCACATACCACTGGGCTGGCCCACTAGATGTTGAGTATGTTTGTAAATTCTCTATGCCCATTTTTCCTCATTTGTAAAACTTGGATAATAAAAGTAACAAATTTACATATTTGTTGAGAAGATCAAAGGAGACAATACGTATTGTTGTAGTTGTAATTATTTGTCATTATTATTGTAATCAAATATGTTAAAATGCAGCTAATCATCTTCTAACAGATCTACATCTCTTTAAAAATGAGTTAAGATAATACTTCTTCAAACTTTTCTTCAGCTCAAAAAATGAATATGGATGGAATAATAATCATCAGTTTGACAGGAATAAAAATCCAGGTCAAAAATATTTTCTTTTAAAATTTCAAACCAAGGTGAATGGACCAATGACACCTGAGTCTCACACACTTCCTGGCATGGAAACTTATTGTAAGCACTTTGATCTAGTGTCCCACTGAGTACCAGGTCCATGTTGGCATTTAATAAATGTTTGATTAAAGGGTCAGGCTATTTTAAATTTCAAACATTTATTTCTAGAACTTTGTGTTCTTTCATTTCAGCTATGGGAACTTATTTCTACCCTCTGCATGCATATAAAGTTTCAAAAATGTAAGAATTGGCAGTAGATAGTTCATGAATGGTATCAAAACTCTTTAAAGGAAATCCAAATAGAGAGAGAGAATTTCAACACATGATAAAGCCGTGCAAGCCATATGGATGAAATTAAAATATGGGGAGCATTCATAACCAATTTTTCTAGTGAAATGAAGATTTTAAAAGAAATGGAAATATACATTCACTAACAAGGTTAATATTTATAATTTGTAGATTATTATTAAAGATTATACATAAGATTGTATCGTATTATGGCCCTTTTCTACTCAAGCTGTTTGTCTTTTAAAGGAAAATATAATTCTCCTATAAGTTGAGTTCCAGTAAATCTTACACCTAAGGGAAATTCTAGAACCGAAGAAAATAGCTAGCCCAGGTTATGCCCAAATAATTTGTTTGCAGTTTAGTTTTTGGTGACTTCAAAATAAGATCCTTCTCCAATTTATTCATTAAAGAAGGGTAATCGTTATTTTACTGGTTATTTTCTGTTGGAATATGGCCCTACTTAGGTAGGTAGTAGTTATTTATGAAGCTGACTTTCCAAGTTTCCAATAGACCCTGTATTTCCTGTAATTTGGTGCTGAAATCGCTCTATAACATGGTTGACAGACATTCTGTTTCTTTCAAACATTTTGAGTGATGAATAAAACACTGATTTCTAGTCAAAACTAAATTAACTAAATGGAGGCCTTTTGAAGGTTTTAAAAGAGTCTGTTGAACTAAACTAAAAACGTTAGAAACCTGGTTTTACCCAAGTTAGGCAATTTTTATTACTTTAAACATTTGTAATAATTAGAAGGAATGTATTTTTCTCCTTTTATTTTAGCAGAGCAGAAGCTCAGCTACATCTAGACTGAGTAACTTAAAAAATTGGAAAATGTGGCAATTATTTTTGATTGTCAGGTTCAGGGTAAAGCAATTTAAAATTACTAGTGCTTCCATTTTTTTGTCCCAGCACTTTACTTTGGAACTGAGTCAAGTAATTCTCTACTCTGGCAATCTAAATTATATTAAGCCAATTCACAAATGGAATATTTTAAGAATCATAGATGGGGAAAAGGTCATTAAGATAAATAAAAATGGATATAAAAGACTATTAAAGTATAACTATTCTGGACTGGGAGCAAGGATGTAGTCATAGTTTTTGAACATACGATACGGAAGGAGGAAAATCTTATGGAAACTCTAATTTGTACAAGTAAAACCATACTCTGAGAATCATATTCATTTATAAGTGCTATAATTTAAGAGAGTCTCTGCCAATCTAAAGTACATAAAAAGGAGAACAGGTTGGATCACTAAAGTGATTTAAAATACTTTCCATGTCAAATAACTCATATGATTGGAGCTATTTAGATGAGAACATGGAAGACCAAGAAAGAAATTGCAACTGTTTTTAAAGTTCTTGAGTACCCTTGATATACAATAGGGATGCTTGTCAATTTCTGAGGAAAAAATGGATTGAACTAGGATCAAAGAATTAATGTGATCATAGGGTGCATTTTGTGATTAATTTCAGAAATAATTTTCCATCAATTAAATAGAGGCAAATGTGGTTAAAGTTAGAGCTCTCCATCACCAAAATTACACCTGTACAGCCTAGAATTTTAGGGAAGTTGTAAGGAGGATATATGCATCTAGCAGAATGTTAGATTAGATACATTACAAAGTCATATTGCCTAGTATAAGAGGCACAAACGAAGACTCAGAGCAGAAATTCCACTTCCTTTCTCCTGGTATAGTAGTTTGATATCTAGTCTTTTCTTTTATAGGAAGTTACAAAATAATATATGTGATCTTTTTCTTTAAATTCAAAATCTGATCTGAAGCTGCAACCAAACATTAAAAAAAAATTCCCTATCTCTTATTATTCCTTCATATTCTCCCATAAAGAATATAAAATTCAATTTAAAAATGTGCTTGGTATGGCCCGGAGGCATAGTGGTTAAGTTCATGCACTCCAATTCGGCAGCCCAGGGTTTGCCGGTTTGGATCCTGGGAGCGTACCTATGCATTGCTTATCAAGCCATGCTGTGGCAGGCATCCCAAATGTAAAGTAGAGGAAGATGGGCATGGATGTTAGCTCAGGGGCAATCTTCCTCAGCAAAAAGAAGATTGGCAGAAGATGTTAGCTCAGGGCCATTCCTCCTCAATCAATCAATCAATCAAAACATGCCTGAGCATAGCTTAAAAGAATTTCTTCATAGTAAACAGTCTTTCTCAAATATTTTCACTTGAAATAAACTCAATATCACAGGCAGATCAATATGTACCCCAGGTCTTGGCATACGATTTGAAACGTCCAATGTAAGTAAGAAATTTCTTTGAGGTCTTACTGTGGGCCTTTAAAATTCGTTTGAATGCTTTATTCTAATAAAGTAAAATTGTTAAATGTGTTATATACTGTTTTCTCAAAATGTTTGAGTAAAATTGATGCTTTAGAAAAATTTGCCACGTTAATACAGTAACCTGACATACCTGCACTTGCAGGAAAACCTAGTCCACAGTTTAAGAAAGACAACATGAAGACATCAAATATATACCATGAGAAACCTAGACTTTTATTTAAATTACAATAAAATTATTGATATTCAAATGAATTATTGCCATATTTCAAAATAACCATAAGCAAAAAGCCTTTATTCAAGCTAATAAAAACAAATGAAAAAATACATAACTGTAGGAGAGCTATGGTTATGAAAGAATATTTTCTAGCATTTTACCAAAAGCAATAGCTAAAACTATTTTATATGAAGTGGTGTAACCATTTATTTTCATTTAGAAAATGTAAAGCACTTCAATTCCAATTACTTTAAATTAGCATAAAAGCTTTCTAAAATTGAGTCATTATAGTTTAGACCATTGGTCTAAAGAGGTACTTGAAAATTTGAAATGAAAAGTAAGACTATGACAAATGTGTTTCATTACTCCCTGTCGCCTAAGCAACCAAGTGGAAGATGTGCTTCCAATAAAATATGATCAAGTAATATAAATGATAGAGCTCTCCATCCAGTAGAGTGAACCCTAAAAGTTGCTTTATAGTCAGTCATAAGACTTAAATATTAGACAGTAATCACTGAATTGCAAAATGGAGAACTTAGAGATCAACTACTCTGCTTCCAAAATCTGGCATAACAAATAGAGAGGGGCTGATCATGAAGAGCTTTGTGCTATCTTATTGAACAACTTTCTTCTTAATCCACTAAAAAAATTTAAATAGGAGATTGACATGATCAATTTTTATTTTAGAAAGGTTAACTGACTAAAAATTTTAAATAGGAATGTGGGGATGGAATTAGAGATAGAAAATATGGAAGTTTTTAGGTCAAAATATAATGAAAACTTAAACTAGGGCAGTAACATATGGAGACCAGAAAGAGTATTTATAAGACATTAAGTGAATACAAATGAAAAATTCTGGTAGTCAGTTCGATGGGGGGAGGTCAAAGAGATGAAGAAATCCAGAAAAACTCCTAGACAAAGTGACTGCGTGAAAGGGGATGCCATTTTTTGAGATATATAAATAAGGGAAAAGAGTAGAACACCATTTTGCAGTGAAGGGGAGATTAAAGTCGTCGTGCATTTGGATATGGAGATGTTGAATTTGAAAAGTGTGTTAGACATTTGGGGGAAGATGCTCATGATAAAAGTTATGAACATTAACCTGAAGTTCATGGAAGAGCTTTGAGTTGGAGATGAGGATTCGTGTGCCATTATTTTTAGGTGGAATCTGAGTCAAAAGACCTAGGTGATATGTCCAAGGTTAGTTTGTAGAATAAAAGGGTCCAAGGATAGAAACTAAAAAAACCCACCATTAAAGAATGTCTCACAAAGAGAATAAAACAAGAGTAGTCAGTTAGGAAAGAGTATCAAGTGAAAGTGTCATTGAAACCAGAAATGAGAAAGCTTTAAAAATACTCATGTATGGAACACTTCAACAAATGAAATAAATTAAGAACTGTGTAAGTTTTCTGTTGGACTTGGTAATTGGAAAGCTTTTGGATTATGATTTCACTTTGGGGAAAGGAAGGCAGATTGCTTAGAGTGAGGTCATATGGAAAATGCATATTGACTCTTCTTTCAAAAATCTCAGTAATAAAGGAAATTCAATGTAGGACAATAGTATCTCCAGAGAAATATGGAATGTGGGGAGGGCTTTACCAGAAGAGACTTTAAGATGCTTATAGCCATACGATAAGGAGTTATTATACAAGTATAAATAAAAACATAGGGAAGAAAATAAGAAGTTGATATTTTAGATCTTTATAAGATTTGGAAGGAGACAATGGTGAATAAGTGGGGGAATTAAGAGAAAAGAAAAATATTTCCTTTTAGAATATGAAAGAATGCAGACATAATTACTTATATCTTAGCTTCCTCTGGTACTGGGTAATCAGCTCTTTTGTTTTCCATTAGGGGAGTTGCAGTCCTCAGATGTTTCTTTATTTTCTCTATGAGTTTCTAATGTTAGATGTGTCTATTTAGAGGGAGATTCCAAAGCCCCCATCCTACCACTCCTTTGAGTGTAGCAAGGAAACCAGAGGCAGGTCAGGCAGCCCCTGGTATTGAAAGACAGATTTCGTCCTTCTTGCTTCTAGTTCTCAATCCACTATGGTGGAGGGAACACTCAATAGCCTATTGATTTCCCTAAAGCTGATATTTGTTCAACCCATTTAGTATCAATCACCCTGACACTGCTTCCTCACTCTGTGACCACCAGGATGCTGATGCTATTTCACAGCTTCGCCCTGGTGATTCGGCAGGCAATGCTTTTCCCAGGGCAATGTTAAGAAGACAAAAGTGTTTTTGCTAAATATTCTGTTCCAAAATATTTCCCATTTGTGAAATGTGTCCCTCATTTGGTTTGTACGAAAATTTCTTTCCTTCTATGTGAGCCAATCACCTTTTGTCAACCCGGAAATTCTCAAAGATTTTATGCTGGATTGTTCAGACTATCAACTTCTTTTTTGGTCTGTGGTACCCTTGGCTGTCAGAATAAGGAAACATCAGACTATGTAGTTAGCCATTCTTATCAGGAACCAATAGACGAATGTTTTTTTTTTTTGTCCTCCTAATGAACGTTATTGTGAGGATGGGAATATTTCCTGTATAAAGGTACTGTAAGGATATTTTCGATGTTTTCTTTACAATCCTTAAGTCTATTACTCTCCCTTTTAGAGAACATTTTGCTATTCACAACCTTGTTTTCCTTGATCCCAGCCCCAAAACCCAAATATGTCAAAAGAAATATAATTTGTCAGGTAGTCCAACTGAAAATAATCTGCTAATTGTCTCAAGTTTGCAAATAAAAAATAAGTACCTCAACATATGGAGGCAGATATTTTAGGGAACATACATTTATTAGTACGGGAGAGTTATCTTTGATTCTTTAGGCCAATTTGATTTTATACCACTTAGGGTTGAATGTACTTCATTTCTTCTTGATGTTGGAGATATATATATATATTTGTAATAATTTTGTGTACTAACATATCTATGCCTAAATGTACATACTCAGTCTCAACGCTAGACCTATGAATCATAATCTTTGTCTTAACAAGGGTAATATTGAAGAAGCATTTCTCTAGGTCATAATTAATTTGCATCAATTATTGACATTAAATAGATCATGTTCTATGACCATCTTATAATTAAGTTGGAAATATAATGTATAGTATAACAAAACTATCTATATATTTATGAATTTTAAATCACTTAAAAATAATTGATGGAGCAAAAGGAAATTGAAGTGGAAGTTTGAAGTGTTTAAGAGTGAATAATTAAAATACTACATATGATAATTTAGGGTTCAGCTAAAAATATTTAGACAAAATGCTTATATTAATTAATATAGTAATAATAATATTAATTATTAACATAATATAATCTTTAATGCTTATATGGGAAAAAGAAAATGTGAAAAATTAAGTATAACATGTAACTTAAGATGTTAGAAAAACATAAGCAGAATAAACTCAGGAAAAGCAGATGGAGAGGAGTAATAAAGATAGATATAAATGGAAGAAAGAGAAAAGAATATTAAGAAAGCAGAGGATAGGTTTTTTTGTAAATACTGATAAAATAGATAAACATATGACCAGGTTGACTTAATACATAAAGAATGAGAATTAAATAGTATGAAATAAAAAGGAATAAAATTTCAAGTGCAAAAGAGTTACCATTTGTATCCCTGTCTTGTAAATGAGAAAAGTCAGGCTTAGGGATCCATCCTGCTCTAGGGAATCTCAAGTAGTTCTAAAATGTGAGCACAGGTAAGTCTGACTCCAGAGTCAGTACACTTAGATTTTATGCCATACCCACCCTCCTTACCAGGGCAAATATAACAAGAAAAGTCAGCTCATCAGATCTCCTAACTATATGTGCGTAGTTCACCGTTTCATATCTTGAGTACTTTTCAACCAACCTTCTATCATAGCTATCAGAACATTTCATCCTCTCCAGACAGAATACAAAACAATTTGTCTGATAGGTAAAGTCGAGACAATCAGACATTAATTTCGTCTTCTTACAACGTCTCCTATATACTGATGTTTATATATACCTTCATTGCATTTTCATTCATATATTTATATACACGTACATACATACATACATTTATTCACCTAAGAATACCAGGTCAGTATTCTTGATCCTTCCTATCCCCTCTGGCCACTTAATCACAATAGGTGAAATAAGTAGATGATCAGAGCTGTTAAATTAAGGGTATTGTTAATAAATATCTATTAAATAATTGAATAAATTAAAAACCAAATAGAACTTGCTAAGTGAAGTGAAATTATCTATTTAAAGATATGTCCCTCTGACTAGACTATATAAGCTCCTTAAGAGCACAAGTCATGTCTCCTTTTTCCCTTTATATCTCTGAGTGATGGAGATTGCTCACTTGGGGTCGTTTAGTAGATAAATAGTCTTGCACATCAGTGTTACTTAAAACTGCACTGCTTCATTAAGAAAGAGTTAGATTTTGTTCTACCTACTTTGTTTATTATTGAAGAGGAGTGAAAAATATATTTTAGAATACTACTCATCTCAAATAGTTATCCAGAAGAGAAGAATCTGGCACAATGCACACACACAGACACACAAACACACACACACGTCTCCTCTCTAATATCACTTCTCCAAACTCTTAATCAAATATTAGTGAAGTGGAACACATCAAAGAAGAATGCAGCAACATACACAAGACAGTTAAGTTTTACCTTGTACAATTTGCATGAACAAACTGCTGGAAAGAAATATATAAGGTGAACATGCTAATTAGAAATAGACATTATTTGCCGTCACAAATATCTTTGTAACCTTTGCTGCCTCCTTCATAATAACTGTAAGAAATGAAATCTATTTCGTTGGGGGAAAATATTATAAACGTTGAAACTAAATAGACTATCTTCTAAATTAGGAAATCTTTTCCTGTTATGAAAAAAATAAATTTCAATACCCCTTTCCAATTCTAATGGGAGATGTAATATTAGCCACAAAGTTTATATTTAATTATATAGCATTCACTGAGTTTTCCAACTCTAAATTATATAAGAAATGTAACATCTAAAATATACGGGGAAAATGGCACATACTTCATTAACCAAAAGATAACAGTTTAGAACAAGAAAGACAAACCATTCTTTAGGTCCAAAGAATAATCTCCCCTAAACTGTTCCATAAATTTTTATTCATTATAATTAAACACTAACTAATTCAAGTCTAGTTAAAAACTTATGAAATGAGAGCTGAGAACTGTTGGAAGTGCTTCACCTTGAAGAGAACTTCACTTCAAACTAAATCTAAGGTATCTTCAATGCCAGATATGTAAAGATGAATTAAGGTTTTACTGATGAAAAGAAAAGCATTTCGTCTATAATGCCTTTTCTTTACAAATAAACTGTTTTGAAAAAATAGCTTCATTTACTTATTCAAACAGCCTGTGTAACATGCTGGTTACAGTGGCATAAACCAAAGGCAAATCTCTGACACTTTCTGTTGATCTAGCCCATGATCCCTGAACAAGTACATAGAATCTTTTCTATCTTTGTATGTCCTGAAAACTGCAGTGCTTAAAAAGTGTCACAATAGCTAAACACTGCTCACTGAAATTATATTATTCTTATAACTGTTTACTTTTTTCTAATTAAATATTTTGTTTTAATTATTTAGAAAGCTATTGATATCTTGAATTGCAATATCTATACACAATATTGATCTAATCAGGATCAATGTTCTTCAACATCAATAACAATATTGAAAAGTAACTTGGTCTGTAGTTTGATATTTTTACCATTTATAAGGATTTGGAGTTAGTGCTTATACTGATTTCAGGGTTTTTTTGTGTGCTTTTTTTTTTTTTTGAGGAAAATTAGCCCTGAGCTAACATCTGCTGTCAATCCTCCTTTTTTCTGCTGAGGAAGACTGGCCCTTAGCTAACATCCGTGCCCATCTTCCTCCATTTTATAAGTGGGACGCCTGTCACAGAATGGCTTGACAAGCGGTGTGTATGTCGGCACCCAGGATCCGAACCCGTGAACCCTGGGCTGCCAAATCAGAACTGCCACCAGGCTGGCCCCTGATTTCAGGTTGTTTTGTAGATTATGAAGCTAATGTCAGTAGGACCAAAAAAATTCTCAAATATAACAACCGTATCTTTTAAACAAATTTATATTGATTGAGATAAAATTTATGAAGGGTAAAATTCACTCTTTTTAGATCTATAATGTTATGAATTTGACAAATGCGTAGACTAGAGTAACCACCTCCACAGCTGAGATACAGTACATTTGCCTCGCCCCATGTTTTCTTGCTCCCCTTTGTAATTTGTTTCTTGACTCTATTTGTTCTATTCATGTTTGTGCATTCACTTCGCCAATACCTCACAGTCTTGATTACTGTTACTTTATAGTATGTATTGAAATTAGATGGCGTGAGTTCTCTTAACTTTTTCTTCTCTTTCAAAATAGCTTTGAGTATCCTATTTAGTTTGCTATACAATGTAAATTTTAGAATAAGTGTCTAATCTTCCCCTCTAAAGTTTTTGTCATGATTTAATTAGGATTGCATAGAATCTGTAGATCAGCCTGGGGGAGAAGGAAGACCTTAACAATGCAGAGTTTTCCAAATTATGAACATGGGACATTTATACAATTCTTTAGGCCTCCCTTGGTTTTTCCCATCAATGTTTTGAAGTTGCCAGTATAAAAAATCGTGCACGTATTTATTAGTATATAGAAATTACTTTTTGGATATTGACCTTGTGTGTTGCAATGGTATTATACTGGTTTATTAGTTCCAGTAGATTTATGTGTGTTTACCATTTCCAATATTCTCCATTTCTTTCTCTATATTAAAATTAACATGTGGCGGCATTTCCCTTCAGCCTGAAGAATTTCCTGTATTATTTTCTTGTATTGCACATGTGCTGCTGATGATTCATTCAGCTTTCATTTATCTTAAAATGTCTTTGTTTTACCCTCATTTTTCATGGGTTTTTTTCACTAAATATAGAATTCTGTCTCAACAGATTCTTTTTTCTCCCAGCATTTAAAAAATACCCTCTTTTTTCTAACATTCATTATTTCTGATAAGAAGTTAATTATAATTTATATTATTTTCTACATGAAATTTTTCTTTTTTTCTGGAAGTTTTTAAAGAACTTTGGTGTTCATCATTTTTACTAGGATGAGCGTGGTCTTTCTTCCAGGGATTCAGCCTTATTTTAGGCATGGATTTTATGTTCAGGGGTCTCCACTCAATACTTGAGCTGCTCAGTGAGATGTCTTCTGTCTGGCTGGGCCAGAATTTCGACATTCCCAGAATTGAATGTCCTATGGCATCTCAGCCCAGACATTTTCCAAGGGCCCTAACTGAATCCTATGAAGACTTCTGTCTTCTCTTCCCAACCTCCTCCCAGAACCCTCATCTTTGATAAATTACCCCGTAAATTTCAGTTGCCTTCACAACCCAGAACCTACTATCTCCTTAGCTAGAGATTCCCCCCGACATGGATTACATCTCCCTGTATCATCACAAGAAAAAGACCTAAAACAGGAAACCAGGGCAATCATGACGTTCACTTCCTAGTTTTCCTTCTCATGAAAATCACAATATGGCACTGCTTGTTTTTCAAAACATAAATGATGATTTCATATGCTTTGTCCATCTTTGTAATTGTTTTTATCAGGAGGGCAAGTCTCGTATTCTATCTTGGCAAGAACCCAAAGTCTATTCCAAAACATATGTATTTTTTGCAACTTTATTGACTATTAAGCAAGCTGTTAGCTTTAAGGTTTTTTTTGCATATGTCTTTTATTAGTCATAGAATGTTTTCTTTAATTCCTAGTTTGAACGTGGATTGACAGACTGAATATTATTAAGACGTAAAATTTCCCCAAATAGATCTATAGATTCATCAAAATCACTATCAAAGTCCCAGCACCAAAAAGTTTAATAAATGGTGAGACTAATTCTAAAATGTATATGGAAATACAAAAGGCCTAGAATAGCCAAAATGATCTTTAAAAACATCAACAAAGTCAGTGGACTTATTCTAAGTTCCAAAATCAAGACAGTATAGTATGGCTTTGGTCTAATAAAAACATAAAGATCAATAAATCAAAATTGAAAATCCAGAAATAGACTAGCCAAAATTTGACCAAGTGATTATTTATAAAGATGGCAGCATAATTCAATAGGGGTAAAATGTTTTGTTTTGTTTTTTTAAGATACTAGAACAACTGAATATCTCTCTAGAGAAAAAGAAAAGAAGAACCAACCCCTGACTCACACCATATAAACATTAACTCAAATTGGATTATAGTTTTATAAGTACAAGATAGAACTATAAAACATTTTAGAAAACACGTAGGAGAAAATTCTCATAACTTTGGACTGGGAAAAGATTTCTCAGGTCACAAGAAAGCACTACATACAAAAGAAACTGATCTATTGGATTTCAACAAAATTAAAAACGTTTGCTCTTCAAAAGATGTAGTGAAGAGAATGAAAAGATAGCCTCACACTGTGGGAAACCATTGGTTATAATGTATCTGAAAAAAAAAAAACCCTACAAATCATCATAATAAGAAGTCATAAATGGGATAGTAAATGGGCAGAGGACCTGAACTGACACTTCATACAACAAATGCTCACATGAAAACTTGCGCAACATGATTCATCAGAGAAATGCAAGTTACAACCACAGTGAGACATAATTCATACAATTTCATACCTACTGAAATGGCTAAAAATGACTTACAACAGCAAATACTGTCAAGACACTGGAGCAACAGAATTCTCATACACCCTGAGGATAGTATAAAAATGGTACAACCACTTTGGAAGACTATTGGACAGTTTCTTAGAAACTAACTTTTTTAACTTATGCTCTGATCTAGCAATTCCACTCCTAGTAATGAAAATATATGTCTATAAAAAGACTTGCACAAGAATATTTTTAGCTGCTATATTCACAATAACTGAAAACTTTATTTTTTAATTTAATTTAATGTTTTTTAAAGTAGCCTTTTCTTTTTTTTGCTAAGGTTAGCCCTAAGCTGATGTCTGTGCCATTCTTCCTCCACTTCCTCCACTTGATATGTGGGTCACTGCCACAGTATGGCTAACGAGTGATATAGATCTGAACCCGGGATCCAAACCCCTGAACCCAGGCCGCTGCAGTGGTGCATGCTGAACTTAACCACTACGCCAGGGGGCTGGTCCCAAGAACTGAAAACTCTAAACAAGCCAATTGTCTAGTTGGGTAAATATTTGTACAATATTACTATACAAGAAAAATTTATAAAAATTTATGCAATTTTTTTTTTGAGGAAGCTTAACCCTGAGCTAACATCTACTGTCAATCCTCCTCTTTTTGCTGAGGAAGACTGGCCCTGAGCTACCATCCGTGCCCATCTTCCTCTACTTTCTATGTGGATGCCTGCCACAGCATGGCTTGCCAAGTGGTGCCATGTCCGCAACCCAGATCTGAACCCGCGAACCCCAGGCCGCCGAAGCAGAACGTGTGAACTTAACCACTGCACCACTGGGCTGGCCCCTATGCAAATTATTTATACAGGTGATATTTATACAAATTATAGTAAATCCATGTAGTGGAATACTATACAACAATAAAAAATTATCTACTGACACATAAAATATGGACAAAACTCCAAAATATTATGTTGACAGAAAGAAGTCAGAAACAAAAGAATATGTAAGAGTACATTCTGTGCAATCTCTTTTATAGGAAGTCTAAGAGCAGCCTAATTTGTGCTGATGGAAATCAGAACACTGACTTCCTACGAAGGGTAGGAAGTGCTAGAAAGAAACGCTAAGAAAATATCTGGCATGGTAGAAATGTTCTTCCTAGGTTTTCATTTGGGTATTGGTTATATCACTTTATATATTTGTCAAATCTTATCATTGTATACACTTAAGATCTGAGCCTTAATCTATTTCTAGTAACTAAATAAGTAACTAAATAAATAACTGCGAACACACATTTACACACACACAGAGTTCTCAAACCAGCAGTTGGAAAAACCTAAGTGAATTATTTTCACTCTTTTGGTCAAAACGTTTCTATTTCTTGCGTCTGGCCTGGTGTTGTAGTGGTTGTTTGCACACTCCACTTTGGTGGCCCAGGGTTCGTAGGTTCGGATCCCTAGCACTGCTCATCAATCCACACTGTGGCGGCATCCCACATAAAATGGAGAAGATTGTCACAGATTTTAGCTCTTGTATTTCTTTTTTTTTTTTCCATGACATTTCTCAGCTTCTACCATGCAATACAATTAACTGATCTTTTGTCTATTGCTTATTTTTGTTCTTCCTGCCTCCGCTAGCTTGTAAACCTCAGAAGAGTGAGGGTCTTTGTCAGTTCTTGTTATGAATGTATCACTCAAAACAGATGTGGAATTAAATAAGAAATGACAGTTTCCCTTCATCTCATATCTTTTTGATAAAATCAGACATTGGTAAATTTCAAGTTGATAAAAATGACCTAGAATTTTCTAAAGATTTACGAGTATAAGCTCCATCTCTCATCGTCCCTCCCTTCCTCTCTGCTTACCTCTCTTTCTCTTTTCTCCCTTTTTTCCTTCCTTCCTTTGTTCCTTCCTTCCTTCCTCCCTCTTGCATTTTTCCTGCTCTTTCTTCTCCCACTTTCTTTCCCTTTCTTTTTTCTATTCACTGGAATGCTTTCAGTAAGCATGATTCTCCAAGAAAAGTGGCTGTTTTGATATCTTTTTAAAAATGAATTGCAGAGGAATTAATAAATAACAGAAGACATAATCTTTTTTTACCCTGTTGTTAAATGTTTTCCTAGAAGTCACTTACTTACATTCAAAGATGAATGTTCTCTTTATGACAGAGAATGTTTTTATTAAATACATATTTTAGTACATGTAATTTATGTTAAATTAATAATAAAAGAAAAGTCTCTGATGGCTATTTTCTGAGTAACTTTTCCTCTTTTCTTTCCTCACAGAAGTTCACTGAATCTGGTTGCTTTCAAACTTAAAATACAAAGTTCATAGTTGAGTTAGGTAGGTAATAAACTGTTACATTATGTTTGTAGATTGGAATTTTTCATAATTCAGAAAAGACATATGCTGCTAAAATTGAAGAACTAGAAAATACATGCAGATGGAATGCTTTCTTCCCTAATTTATACCAGATTAATGAAATATTAATTTTCATAGTCTCTGAAAAGATCAGATATGAAAGAAAAATAACTGAAGGAAAACTGAGATTACTCACTCCAAGAAGCTATTTGGAGAAGTAACTTTATGATACTTATTAATTGGTGTCAAATTTATTCAGATAAAACAAACCTTGGTTTATACATAATGTGAATTGAATTATTTGAAATAAAGTGGCTTGATGCCAGAAAGTTACAAAACCAAAAGTGAAATAGAGAAAATGAAAGTCACAAGTAAATGTTAAAACACAACATGAATAGTAAATGATATGGAAATACAGTTAAATATCCAGATAAAATGGAAAATGCACGGAAGTAGAAAGATATATTGAACTTTGTACTCTCTGAGTTTTACATTTTTATATACATGTTATGTTATATTATTGTAAGAAAAAATTGCAACAGAAAACAATTGGATTCTTGAGCAAAATAACTTATGAAATGTCCAGGCCATTTTTAACCTGGAAAGGAAATTCATAGGCTATAAACTTGTCCAACTCTCTGGTTTGTTCAGAAGCCTTAGGAAATGAAATAAGGGCTGGCAATAGTTGAATTATGCTCTAAACAATCTATTCGTTTTGTGCACAAAAGCTTAGGAACCTTGAGATTTATATATTGTGCTTTCTGTGTTATAGCTATGAACAAAGGTTATAGTCATTGAGGGATAAGAATTTACATCATTCAGTCCTTGGAAATAAAGAAGCACCCATTTCAATTTCTGTATACAGATAGAAATGTATGTTTTAAAAATGTTTCTTCAAATAAGTTTCACTAAATAGCTCATATTTGTTACTTCAATTAAATTATGTATAAATTATATTAACATGCAAAGGTGATTTGACCCTTACCACATAGCCCACCAATATTGAAGTACATTACCAAAAAAAAAGAACAGCTCTCAAGAACTCAAGGTCTCCAGATAGATGTGATAATTTCATTGCTTCCTTCAATCTGGGAAACATCATTTTGATGTAATTTTTAAAAGAAGCAATATTAACAATTTTCTTAAAAGCATCAAATATCTGTGCTAGACTAACTGTTGCCTGGTTCCACTGGTTCTTGATGTTAATTTGGTTCAGAAAAATATCCTTAGGAATGTAAATAGCTTCATTTAAAACCTATAAACTTGTAAGTCTAGAATTTTAATTAGAGAACAAAACTGTTGCCCCATAGTCTTTTAAGTGAACCTTTGTTTTGATTGCAAGTCAGGACTGAGAGCAGCTATAAAATATGTCCTTAGTTTCATAACAACAACAATCAGTCAAATTGATTCAAACTGCCTGCTTTGTACCGAGCTGTGAACATGGGTCAACAAAATCTTAATGAGAAAAATGATGTGTTAACCTGCTTCAAATGGCCAATATTTTCAACAAACTGAAAACCCATCAAATTACAATTATTCTAAAGTTTCATTATGTTTAGCCATGAAACATTCAATCTATTAATATTCAGGCTTAGTCTAAACCATAGACAGCAACATATCTATGATTAAAATAAGCAAATCTCATTCAACATTATTTTACTGAATAGCTTTTCCCAGAAGCCCTGTTGGGAAGTACTTTGTATTATTTCTATTGCCTAGATTTGTATTTTAATTTATTGCATGATTTGGTTGCTTTCTGTGAAAGAGTTTTTGAGTTGTTTTGCTGACATCACTTGATGAGTAGTTAATGCTTGGATTGCAACAATAAATGTCTTTGTGAATTTGCTCCTATCATTTTTGCAGGTTAATTGTTACCTCGCTTCTTAAAGTGGTATATTTGCCTTTTCCCCATCTAATTTTCATTCTCACTAGCAACACCGTCTACCATCAAGAAAGTGAGTTATACTGTAATCCTAAACAAAAAGGAAATTGCCAAGTGTGACTGAAAGATCAAGTTGTATTAACAAACAATTTTGTGCTAAAGTTTATTTGATCCCCAAATACGATACTATATTTCAGAGACACCATCAAAATAAAGCATGTCTTAACATGCATTGCTAAAGTCAGAATTTTATTTATGGGGGGAAGTATTGTTACATAGGTTTTTTCTAATGTGTCAACTTGTTTTTACCAGATTATCAGACTAGGACAGTTACAAATCCTATTTGATAAGAATTGTCATGGAAGATACAGAAATAGACTGTACGTAACAAAAGCAAAAGAGGAATATAATAGACTCATATAATTGATGGAATCACAAAATCGACAAAAGACGAGAGAATGAGAATCAGAAAGTGGTTAAGAACCAAGAGATCGTTGGAAGGCTGGGCATCAGGAAGTCCAAAAGAAGTTTCCTGAAAGTTTCAGTCTGGTTTGTGGTCACCGCTGATATTCTGTGTGGTTTTCTTTTTTTTGGTGTACTTAGACCATTCACATTTAAAGTGATTATTGATATAGTCATGTTAATATCGATCATGTTTGTAACTATTTTCTATTCATTGCAGTGTTCTTTATTTTCTAGGTTTATTTCTCTTTTATGTTTTCTCTGGTTTTAAGTTAAGGTTTTATATGATTGTACATGATTCCATTTACTTCTTCTCTTAAAATATCAATTATGCTTTTTTTAAAAAACTTATTTTAGTGGTTGTACTGGAGTTTGCAATACACATTTTTAGTTAATCCATTCCACTCTCAAATAATCCTATTCTGCTTGACTGGTAGCATGGTCTTCTTATAAGAGTATTCCCCATTCTTCCTTCCCATCCCATGTAACATTGTTGTTCTTCATTTCACCTATCCATAAGCTATAATCACTCAATACCTTGTTACTAATACTACTTTGATAAGTTATCTATTAGATCAAATAAGAAAAAAAATCTTATTTCCTTTCAGTTATTCCTTCTCCGACATTCTTCCTTTCGTTATGTAGGTAGATCTGAGTTTCTGACCATCTTAGTCTGACTGGGCTGCTATAATAAAATACCATAGACTGGGTGATTTAAACAATAGATATTTATTTCTCACAGTTCTGGAAGCTGGGAAGTCCCAGATTAAGGTGCTGGTGGATTCGAGTTCCGGTGAGGACCCTCTTCCTGGCTCGTGGACAGCCGGCTTCTTGCTGTGCGCTCACAGGCCTTTCCTTGGGGTATACTAATGGAGAGAGAGAGAAAGTCTCTCTTCCTGTTTTTACAAGGGCACTTCTTACAAGGGCGCCATCTTTGCGATCTTATCTAAACTTAATTATCTCCCAAAAGACTTACTTCCAAACACCATCACATGAAGGATTAGGACTTCAAACATATCAATTTGGAGGGAGCACATTCAGCCCATAATACTTACCTTTATCATTTTTTTCTCCCTGATGTACTTTTTTTAACATTCATTTCAGGGAAGATCTGCTGGTGATAAATGCCTCCAGTTTTTATTTGTCTAACAATGTCTTTATTTCTCCACCACTTTTGAAGGAAAATTTTGGTGGATATAGAATTCTAGGTTTTTCTCTTTCAACACTTAAAATATTTCACTCAATTCTCTGGCTTTGATTATTCCTGATGAGAAGTCTGATGCAATTCTTATTCTTGTTCCTGTATAGGTGAGGTTTTTTGTTTGTTTGTTTTCTCTGAGTTCTTTCAATATTATCCCTTTGTCTTTGGTTTTCTGCAGCTTGAATATGATTTGCCTACATTTAGTTTCTTTGGTATTTATCCTGCTTGGTGTTCTATGAGATTCCTGGGTCTGTGGCATGGTGTCTGTCATTACTTTTATAAAAGTTGTGGCCATTATTACTTCAAATATTTCTTCTGCTCCATTCTCACTTTCTTTGCCTTCTAGAATTTCACAGACATATGTTACACGTTTTGAAAATGACCTATAATTCTTGGATGTTCTGTTCTTTTTTAAAAATTATTTTTTCTCTTTGCATTTCAGTTAGGGAAATTGCTATTGGCATATCCTTAAATTTCCTGATCCTCTCCTCAACCATAACCAGTCTACTGACAAGCCAATCAGAGGTATTCTTCATCTGTTATATTGTATTTGATTTGTGGTCTGCCCTGTAGCACTTTCAGCTGTAATCCACTGTTGTTACACTGGAGCCGGTTGGCATGGTGGTAAGGTGTTCTATAAGCTTCTGATAAAATGTCAGTATTTTAGTTGGCATGTTCTGACTCAAACACCTCTACAAGTGTTTTCTCCAGATGCATAGCTTCCCCTCTCCACCTCCCTTTGATGAGATGAGAGCACTAGAGAGAGTTAGAGTTGAAACAACACCTTTTCTCCAGCTGGCTCTGGCAAGTCTTTTTACCAGTGAATAGGCCTTTGTTCTGGAGAATTGTCAGAGTGGCTGAAGTGAATTCTGTTCCAGGAAAGATCTCAAGTTAACTCTCAGATTTACCTCTCTCTCCAGATTTCAGGGTGGTGGTTTGCTTTGAGACTTCAGTTCTTAGATGGGTCCAAGAAGAGTCAGTCACTGATTTTCAGGTTTTTTACCTTTTTCTTGTAAGGATGGAAACGATGACTTCCCATTCTTTACAAGCCAGAACTCTTTGTCAAAATAATACGGAACACTGAATCCTTAGAACCAGAGCAAGAAAAAAATAAATTAACAGTTACAACAAAAATTTGATTATATCCAATTCACTTTCCTTTCTGTTTGCCTTTCCTCTTTATTGTGATATTTTGTTCCTGAATCAAGCTTATTTTTTCTAACTCCGACTTCCCCAGCAGCTTCACAGTACCTCACGGAAATGTATTTGTGAAGGAGTTGTCTTACTTTGCCCTCAAACATTTGAAGTCAGCTTAGACTAAAGTGAGATATATTTCTAGAATGGACAATAAAAATTTGACACTTGTACTTGTTACAGAAACATGACAGATATTAGAAACTTAGTTTTAAAATATGCACATTCTATTTTCTGATGGCTTTAAAGCAGGTTTTCAAATTGCACATATTTAAGCAACAGTAATGACCAAGGAATGTGACATTTAGAAGTAGGAGATTAAATATTGACAAAGCTAAACTTCTCCCAACAGACCTACAATATCTGACAGTTGTGAAATCTCTAAAGACATTTCAGTTTTATTTATTAGGTAAAGCTGCCACACTTTATACACATCATGGAGCTCCAGAGTGACTAATAACAAATGACAGTACAGCTTGACATATGTGAAGGTAGTTACACAAGCACGTAAGGATTGACAAATCTTATTTATGTAAAGAAAAATTAAAGATACAATCAATAAAGAAATTCTAAAAATAGTGGAAAGTGGAATTATCTCTTTGGGGCACAACATGTGAACAATCTCATGTTGATGTTATGTTAAATAAACTGTCTATTAAACAATTAGTCTTCTTTGTATTGAGAAGGGAGTGAATTGATGAAAAGGAAACTTACAAAGTTTCCTTTACAATTAAATGTAAAAAGAATACAACCTATCCCTTTAATTCTGTCTATATGTGTGCTCCTGAAGAGGATAAAGCCAACGTTAGGAGTTCAGAGTTTCTTTTAAGGGTATTATCAATCCCTTAGTGTTTACTTGTGACCACTGCCAGGGTCCTCAGACTGCCAGACATTCCTGTCAATTTCAGTTCTTGAAATCTTCAAATATTTGCTTCCTTTGTTTTTGCTTATTCATGAAGATCCCTCCAATGCACTACAATTTCTCCCATTTTTTTTTACCTGACCAACTCCTACTCCTTTTCCAAAACTCAACTCATATACCATCTATCCAGTGACTTCATTGTAAATGAATAATTCTTCCACTATATTTTCTGTTATCATAGTATATATCAATCTATGACAAAAAATAGCTGCTCATATTTAAGAACATATGATGGAACAATTGGGTACCTATATGCAAAAATAAAGGATTTGTATTTTTACCTCACACTCTATACAAAAATTAACTCAAAGAGGATCAAAGACCTAAATGTAAAAGCTAAACTAAGAACCTCTAGAAGAAAACATAGGAGTACTTCTTGTTAACTTTGCATGAGCCAGTAATTTCTTAGATACGACACAAAAGTATAAGCAACAAAAGAAAAATAGATATATTAGGCTTCAAAATTAAAAAGCTTTGTGCTTCAAATTATACCATCAAGGGGCTGGCCTGGTGGCACAGTGGTTAAGTTCACACAATCTGCTTCTTGGCAGCCTGGGGTTCGCCGGTTCAAGTCCTGGGTGCAGACATAGCACCACTTGGCACGCCATGCTGTGGTAGGCGTCCCACATATAAAGCAGAGGAAGATGGGCATGGATGTTAGCTCAGGGCAAGGCTTCCTCAGCAAAAAAGAGGAGGACTGTCAGTAGTTAGCTCAGAACTAATCTTCCTCAAAAAAAAAAATTATACCATCAAGAAAATGAAAAAACAAACTTAGAATCAGAGAGAATATTTGCAAATCGTATGTCCAAGAAAGCTCCAGAATAAAGAACTATTACAACTCAACAATAAAAAGATAAATAACCTAATTATAAAGTGGGCAAAGAACTTGAACACAGTTCTCCAAAGAAGATATACAAATATCCAATACACACATGAAAAGATACTCAACATTTGTATTAGTTTCCCATGGCTGCTATAACAAATTGCCATGAATTTAGTGGCTTAAACCAACAAAAATTTATAATGTTATAATTCTGGAGATAAAAAATCTGAAGAGGTTACCACTGGGCTGCATTCCTTGTGGAAACACCATTTATCTTCTCCAGCTTCTAAAGGAAGCCTGATTTCCTGTCTCATGGCCCCCTTATCTTCAAAGTGAGCAGCACAGCATCTTCAAACCTCTCTTGTTTCTCTCTTATGAGCTTCTACCTGACTAATCTACATTTAAAAGACCTAAGTATTACACTATGTCCATTCACGTAATCCAGCATAAGTTTCTCATGTTAAGGTCAGTTGATTAACAAACTTAATTCTGTCCGCAACCCTAACTCCCCCTTGCCATGTAACATAACATAGTCATATGTTCTAGTGATGAGAATGGTGGCATAAATTCTAGGGATTAGGATGGGGGGCCATTATTCTGCTTACCACAACATCATTAGTTCTTAGGGACACTCAAATCAAAACCACAATGAGATATCACCTCACACTCACTAGGATGCTATAATCAAAGAGACACACCATAACAAGTGTTGACAAACATGTGGAGAAATTGGAACCTTCATATATTGCTGGTGGAAATGTAAAATGGTGTAGTCACTTTAGAAAACAATTTGGCACTATCTCAAATTGTTAAACATAGATTTACTATAAGACCCAACAATTCCACTCCTAGATCTTTACTTAAGAGCACTGGAAAGATGCGTTTGCAGAAAAATTTGTACACAAATGTTCATAGAATCATTATTCTTAATAGTCAAAGTGGAAACAACTCAAATGCCCATGCACTGTTGAACAGAATAACAAAATATGTTATATATATCCATACTTTGGAATATTATTCAGCCATGAAAATGAATGAAGTTCTGTCACATGCTACAAGATGGAGGAACCTTAACAACCTGATAAATGGAAAAGTGAAACACTAAAAGCCATGTATTTTATGATTCCATTTTGTATAAAATGTCCAGAATGGGCATATCTATAGATAAAAACAGTAAATCAGTGGTTGCCAGAAACTGGAGGGACAGGAGATTGGAAGATGACTGCCAGTGAGTACAGGGTTTCTTTAGGAGATGATGAAAATATTCTGAAATTAGGTAGTGGTGATAGTTGCACAACTCTATGAATATACTAAAACCCACTGAATTGTATACTTAAAAAGGTTAATTTTACGGTACATGAATTTTATCTTAATTAAAAAAAACAAAACTGCTTATGATGCATGCACTGAGCCCTGTGCTAAGATGGTAAGTACTTTCCATATACCTACTTATTTAATCCTCCTAACTACACTCTGATGTGATTATTACTATTATCATCATTTTACAGACAAGGAACCACAAGCAAAGTGAAAGTAACTGACTTTCCTGAGGACAACAGGCAAACAGCCAACAGAAGACAAAAGTGAACCCTGGCATCTGGCGCCACAGCCCGTTTCCTGAACTTCTCAGCTGTACAGCTGTACTTCTTATGCTAGTTGGTTGGTCTTACTAAATAGATTTTAGGTTTCTTGTTTCAAGGACTTTATGAGTCTTGGTGACCACCGGTGTTGAGCATATGAGCACTGATGTAACATGGCCTCTGAAAGAAAGAAGTAGGGTTGTGATATGACTATGTGCCTGTGTCAGTTACCACCTGTATGATTTTGAGAGTCCATTTATGCCTCTAATAATAATGTTTTGCATTTTTAAAACAAGGAAAGCAACAGTAAGTAGCTCAGAAAGAAGTTAGGCGTATTAAATAAGGTGTATATTAAGCACTTGTTATGTGTCTGCATTCATTCATTATTTGTTCATTTGTTCATTCTTTCAGTAAATAATTATTATGTGCCTTCTCTTTGTTTCAAGTGCTATTCTAGGTGCTGGTTGTAAATCACTGAGCAAAATAGGCAAAAATTCTCATTGCTATGACACATATCTGGTGAAAGGCACAGAGAATAAAATAAATATATAAACTATATTGTATGCCGCTATATGTTAAGAGATTAGAAATTCTTTAGAAAAATAAGATACAGCAAGCTACGAGGGTTGGTGCATAATGTGTATGTGGAAAAGCTGCAATGCAGATGAGAAGACGTTTTAACAAAGGTTTCAAAGAGATGGAGAATGTGCATATCTGAGAGAAGGGTATTCTGGGTACAGGGAACAGCCAGTGCCTAAGTTTTGAGGGGGAGTGCGTCTGGCATGTTTGAAAACACTGAAGCTGGTATGGCTGGAGTTGAGTGAGCAACAGTTAGAGATGAGGCCAGAAGGGTAACACAGAAGTTGGGACTTGTAGACTAGAGTAGGCCTATAGGTCAGGCCTTGTAGACCAATTTAAGAAATTTGGATTTGATTTTGAGTTAAATGAGAAGCATTGCGGAATTTTTAGCAGAGGAACAACATTAAGTTACTGGCATTTTTGAAGGCTCGCTCTGACTACTGGAATGAGACTAGACTGGAAGGAGAAGGTGGAGCTAGACTAGAGGCAGAGAGGCCAGTTAGGAGACCACTGCCAGTATCCAGGAGAGAAATGATGGGGAGACGGTGAGACGTGGTCTGATCTTAGATTATTTTCACATTAAAGCCAACAGGATTGGCTGATATTTTGGATGGCAGGCGTAAGAAATAGGAAAAGAGGCAAGGATAATTCCAGCGTGTTTTTTGCCTGAGACTAGGAAGGATGGGATTGTCCTTAAGTGAGACGGAAGTGCTGAGAATGAAGCCAATTAAAGAGAGAGATCATGAGTTCATTTTTAAAAATGTTAACCAAATTTAACATATTTAGGCATCCAAAAGGCCAATAGAAAACATGTAGCACTTATTAGAATTCTCTATTAGCTGTTTCATAAACATTAGGTAAATATGTAGATATTTAACCATGATTTCTTCCATTTAAATAACCATTTGGTTTGGAAATAATATACAAAGAGAGTAGTTACTTTACTTGAAGATAAACAGTTAGATTGTTTAAAGCTGCTGAAGGCACTTTATTGTTTTTCTCCTACAAATAGTCAAGTTTAGTGCCACATATAAGAAGCTGTGTAGAAAATGGATAACCAAGGTTACCACATTGCCCCTCAAGGTGACATGCATTTCTAGACGTTTTTCTTAACATAAATCATCTTGAAAAGCAAGTAGAGGAAAGATCACTGCAGCTTAAATTATAGGACTTAAAAGTTACTTAAAAATTGTTAATTTAGCTGAGGCAGAATGTTTTTGTGAAAGATAAATATAGAATAGTGAATTATTTTCATTGTCTTAGCTTCCAATAATATATGACAACATCAGAGAAAAGTTCCAGTAAGAGGTCACTCTTTCCTTGTCCAGGAAAATGCTGTTATTAATTTAGCTATCACAGAATATACAAATTAATATAAAATGTCATTGCCAGAAACTCGTGTGCACCTTAATTGCTCCTGTATTATTTATAAACTACACTGCAAAGAAAGAGAGAAATGAGAAATGGAAACTATAAAGCTACTGTGTTACAGAGACTAACAGAAAGACTTTGGCATAAAAAGCATTTATTCATTCAACAAATATTGATGAGTACCCACTATGTGCCAAGCAACATTTCAGAAAAATGCAATTAAGGGCCACAAAACAGTTTCCCTGGCTGAATTGACATGCAAATAGAATATTTTATCATTTAGTTTTATCAGTGGCAGCTATAAATCATTTGTTGAGTCAAATTCCCTCAATAATTAACCAACTCCATGGAACAAATTTAGAAGTAAATTCACGGTTTTGATATACTAGACTTTTCTTAGAATCAGAGAGCTGAAAGAGAACTCAAGGTTTCTTAGGGTGTTAGCCTTTTGTCCGTTAAAATTAGCATTTAAATCCAATGCAATTCCAGTGTAATTAGCACAATCACAAACATTTCCTAAACAGGTCCTTCAGGGAACTGACTGGCACCTGATGTGATGTACCTGGTTTATCTCTTAATGTCTTTAGATGTAAGAGAATCTCATTAAAAGTCACTTGACAGTGAAGTTATTATTAATACATTAAGGCAGTCACAGCCCCATTTACAGTCACCTATCTCTTAACGTGAGATATGTTCTGAGAAATGCATCGTTAGGTGATTTTGTCATGCAAACACCATAAGAGTGCACTTACACAAACCCAGATGGTACAGCCTACTATACACCTAGGCTATATGGTCTAGCCTGTTGTTCCTAGGCTACAAATCTGTACAGTATATTACTGTACTGAATACTGTAGGCAATTGAAACACAATGGCATTTGTATATTTAAACATATCTAAACACAGAAAAGGTACAGTAAAAATACAATACAAAAGATAAAAAATAGTACACCTGTATAAGGCACTTACCATGAACGGAGCTTGCAAGACTGGAAGATGCTCTGGGTCAGTGAGTGAATGGTGAGTGGAAGTGAAGGCTTACATCATTACCGTACACTCTTGCAGACTTTATAAACACTGCACACTTAGGCTTCAATAATTAATCAACTTCAGCTTATTGTAACTTTTTCACTTTATAAACTTTTAAATTTTTTTAACGTTTTGACTCTTTTGTCAAAACACAGCTCAAAACAGAAACACACCATACAGCTGTAAAAAAAATTTTCTTTCTATATATCTTTATTCTATCAGTCTTTATCTATTTTTGACATTTTGTTTTTTACTTTTTAAACCTTCTCTCAAAAAAGTAAGGCACAAGGACAGACATCAGCCTACATCTGCACAGTCAAGATCATCAATATCACTGTCTTCCACCTCCACATCTTATCCCACTGCAAGTTCTGCAGAGGCTATAACATGCATGAAGCTATCATTTCCTAAGATAACAATGCCTTCTTCTGGAATACTTTCTGAAGAACCTACCTGAGGCTCTTCTTGAGGATGTGTCTCTCTTTTCAGAAATATGTCCATGGTAGTTTGCTTGGTTTCTTTCTTCTTTTCATCATTAACTTGGTTGTAAGCAGTTAATGCACTATGAACACTCTTCTGTATTAAAGAAAATCTGTCACTGTTGGGGTCCATGTTTTCAAACTTTTTAAGAAGCTGATTGAGGTCTGTAAAAGCTTCTGCTAAACACTTCATTGTGAATTTTGGGGGGGTTCCTCTTTTTCTTTTTCCGCAATTTCCTTTTGTCTTGCCTCTTCTTCACCCTGTTCTAATTCCAATAACTCCCTGTCAGTCAATTTCTCAGGAATCATCTCTAAGAGCTACTCAATGTCATCCTCATCTACACCCACATTAAAGTTATTTGCCATCTCAAACAAGGCCTTGTCGAATTTTGCAACCTCGTGATCCTTGGTAAATCTTTTAAAGTCATCAATGAACTTCTTGACTGTCTTCTTCCTGAAGCCATTTATACACTCCTTGGTGACATCTCCCCAAGCAAGATTCTAGATGCAGTCATAGATTTTGTAATATTTCTAGAATTGCATCAGCATCTCCTTCAGTTGCAGCAATAGCCTGAGTAAAGGTCCTCCTCAGGTAATAGGCCTTAAAAGTTGCTATAAGACCTTGATCCATTGGTTGGGTCAAAGACGTGTTGTTTGGAGGGAGAAGTACCACTTTGGTATTGGGATGAAGATCCCAACAAAATGAAGGATGTCTGGAAGCATTAGAAATAATAAGCAAAATCTTGAAAAGTATGTTATTCTCCAAATAGTACTTCTCTATTTCCCTGGCACAGCAATCCAAGAAGGAGTCTTGGAAGAGGAGCTGGGTCATCCATGATTTTTTTATTGCTCCTGTAGTACACTGGTAGTGTGTGTTTATTTACATGCTTGAAGGCTCTGGGGTTCTCACTATACAGATCACAGAGGGTTTCAATTTGTAGTCTGCAACATTGCCTCCAAACAAGATTGTTATCTTGTCTTTAAAAATCTTGAAACCTGGCATTGATTTGGCCTCCTTATGGATGAAAGTCCTTTCAGGCATCCATTTCCAGAATGGGAAGGTTTTGTTCATATTAAATGTCTGCTCTGGCAAGTAATTTTCCTCCACAATCAGCTTATCTAGAGTTTCCAAAAATTCTTCAGCTGCCTTCATATCAGCACTCACAGGACCACCACTCTCTTTCACATTATGTAATGAATAATGATTCTTGAGCTGTTTAAACCCCACCACCAGGACCAGCGAGCTAGCAGTAAATTCAACATTATAGTTGGGTCCAGACTTTTCTTTCAATATTGTGAACAAATTTTTTGCTTTGATTGTAATCATGGTGCTAAGAAGGATACACGTCTGTGTCTGGTCTTCTATCCAGGTCACTAGAAGTTTCTCCATATCTGATGTAGGCCCCTCTTCAATTTTTGTTAGTCTCGTTGCCTTCAATGAAGCAGATCCTTTAACAGCTTCCATCACTTTTTTGTTGTTGTTCAAGATCATAGCTATGGTGGAATACAACGTGCCTGACTGGTGAGCAATAACCATCACTGACTTTGTAACTTTTCAATCCTTAATCACTTTTAATTTTGTTTCCAGGTCAATCATTTGATGTGGCCTCTTACCGGCAATGTTAGCAGTAGGTTTTGCACACTTAGGGGCCATGATAACACTAGATTAAATAAAACACATAACACTAGATTAAATAAAACACAAGAGAAAAGGATGCACTCAAAAGACACAGTAGTAAACAAGATGTATGAGGCTGCTGCCAGTGTATCATGGCATACTGTTTTACATTAAACATTTTTTATAAGTAAGAAGAGTACATTCTAAAATAATGAAAAAAGTATAGTATAGTAAATACATAAACCAGTAACATAGTCATTTAATATTATTATCAAGTATTATTTACTGTAAAAAATTGTATGTACCATGCTTTTATACAACTGGCAGCGCAGTAGGTTTGTTTACATCAGCATCACTGCTGATACATTGCTCAATGACATTATTATGGCTACAACTTCACTAGGCAATAGAAATTTTTCAGCTCCTTTATCATCTATGGGACCACCATTGTATATGCAGTCCGTCTTTGATCAAAACATCCTTATGTGGCACAAGACTGTACTGGGTTTTAGCTTTACACAAGCAGCTGGAAGGATATCTACCATTTGTAATCCTTTGGGTTTCAATGATACATTGCTCCTAACTCCAGTTCTAGATCTGCTCTATCTTTTAGTTTTTTCTGTCACTGTTTTTGACCACAAATTACTGCTTATTAAAAAGGCAAATCCATGTAAACTTGACATTTTAAACAATGTCTTCATTCTATCTTAAACCAATTCCACTTCCTTAACATTTTTTAAAATTTATTAAAAACCTTAGCAAGTAAAAGAGTTTTTTCCAGAACTTTCCTTACTTCCTCTTTTATAAAGTCTGAACAGATTCTTCAAAGAGAAAGTACTTTATCTCCATCTTCGTCTCATATTCCTCTACCTCTATACCTATGACTCTATGCAAAAATATTTGTCTACCCTATTCTATAAAGCCAGTTACTCTTTATTTTTTTCTAGATCTCTTTATATGCACATTTATTAGGTTTGAACACTCCCTTTCCAGAATCATAGATCATGGACTCTCCACTGGCTACTTCTCTTCTGCCTTTATACATACATGAGTATCCTAAATATTTCTCTTTCTTGCCTGTGACACTTTTCAAACGTAAGGAATGGTCCTGCCTTTTCCATTTCTTTACTACTCAATTCTTCTTTCATCATTTTAGTTTGTCCACAGTGATACTTCCATATCACTAGTATCTCCAGTCTCCTTCTGTTTAACATTGACTAATTACTAAATGCAGGGACCAGTTCTTACTGTTCAGTTTTAAAACTTCTTTGACACTGTTCTCAACTTTTATTCAGATGGTAGATTTAGTTTGAGATTGTCATTATAGGAAGAAAACCTTATTGAAAGATTAAACCTTTATAATACAAATGAGATCAATATTGTATGCAGAATTGGAAAAATCAATATGACTTCATAATCTTAAACAGCGTACATTCTTCTACTCTATGACTCTAAAAATGGCCCAGAAGTAGCAGCACGTTTCCCCGCCACCATGCTCATGTGCATCCAGTATGAAGATTTTGGTTTGTACTAATATTCAACCAAAGCCAAATGGACACTTTGCAAGGTAGCTCTTTTCATGTCTTGGGTCAGGAACCAGTGTTCGCATATGTTAATAAAATAGAGTATTCAATAGTGTATTTCAAGACAGCGCACTAGCCAAATGCCCCAACAAGTGGAATTAAAGGCAACAGTCTAGGTCCTCATCTCCTAGGACATGATTTCTACACAGAAGATTAATAAGGCATTTATAATTTTTGAAGTAATGGTAATAAATCAGGTAGGTACATCGTTATTACAAGTAAATGGAACATGCAATGATAGTCAAAGGGGACTTGAAAAAATACATTTAGTGAGGGGTGGGGTGTAACATGATGTAATAACCTAAACCTTAAATGAAAGGATTAGATTTAAGAGTATCATTGATCTAACAAGTGAAGTTTACTATAAAAAGGAAGCTGAACTCTATAACATGAATTACATAGGAAATATTTAAGGTCAATGATACACAAGAATCAATTGATTGATAACCCATATAAAATATTGTAATCTAGCCTGAGAAGGTTTTTTTTTTTGGAGGCAGGGGGGTTAGTGCTTTGAGAGTACCAGAACTCTGAAAAGTATCATGTAAATATTGCTACAGCACTAAGACAGTATAACATGAAAAGAGAAACATCATGATGTGGATTAAACCACAGGTGCTGTGATTTAGAATTGATTTAAATTTATGTCTTTTTATAGGGTTTATTATTGTTTAAATATTCTGGAAATTCAAAATTCAGATAAAATAAATACATTGCTGAATATTTAAATTATGAGAGAATTTAATGAATTAATTTTTAATTGTTAAAAATAGTTTTATTAGAACCAATTTTGTGTGTAATATACATAATTTTAATAAATTAAGTATGAAACATATTACAGACAGTAGAAAAGGTGTATATGCACAATCAAAAGGCACTGGTGCAATAGCAAATGTAATTAACCCAATGATGCAAAATACTGATTTTCCTTTATTCTTTTAATTTTATGTTTAGTGACATTTTGCCTTTATTGTAACCTTCTTT
Source organism: Equus quagga (assembly GCF_021613505.1). Lineage (NCBI taxonomy): Eukaryota > Metazoa > Chordata > Mammalia > Perissodactyla > Equidae > Equus > Equus quagga. The sequence continues at coordinate 51,885,423 of NC_060269.1, read as the reverse complement.
TCAATTTCCACATATTTCCAGCTAACCACAGAATTTTTCTATTTCAGCTCAGTATGCATAAAGATAAACACATCATTTTCTCCCACAAAAATAAATGTTACCGATGTATATAATTTTGGGTACCCAATTTCTAAACTCTAAAAGTGCAAATCTTGAGGCCATTTTAGCTTATCTCTTTACTTCAGTCTTAATACCTGATCAAGCATGAAATATTATTTTTTTAAGAAAATAACATATTTCCACGGCCACCATTGTATTAAAAGTTCTTACCACTGAAAACAGTTTCCTAACTGTTATATCTCTTTTTTTTCCAGCTTTATTGAGATATACTTGACATATAATATTGTGTAAGTTTAAGGTGTAAAACATGATGATTTGATATTTGTAAATATTGCAAAATAATTACCACAATAAGATTAGTTAACACCTCTGTCAACTCAGATAGTTATATTTTATGTGTATGGTGAGAATTTTAAAAATCTCTTCTAGTAACTTTCAAATATACAATACAGTATTGTTAACTATAGTCACCATGCTGTACATTACAACCTCAGAATGCATTCATCTTATAACTGGAAGTTTTACCTGTTGACCACCTTTAGTCATTTCCCCCACCCCTCTCCTCTGACAACCGCCAATCTATACTCTGTTTCTATGAGTTTGGTTTTGTTTAGATTCCACATATAAGTGAGATCATATAGCATTTGTTTTTCTCTGTCTGACTATTTTCCTTAGCGTAATGCCCTCAAGTTTCATCCATGTTGTCACAAACGGCAGAGTTTCTTTCTTTTTTGTAGTGGAATAATATTCCATCATATATATATACCATGTCTTTATCCATTCATCTGTTGATGGACACTTACGTTGCTTCCATGTCTTGGCTATTGTGAATAATGCTGCAGTAAACATGGGGACTCAGATATCTCTTCCTTCAAGTATATTTCCTTCAAATATAAACCCAGAAGTGAAATTGCTGGATTACATGGTAGTCTTATTTTTAATTTTTTGAGGAATTCCATACTGTTTTCCCTTCTCACTGTACCAATTTACATTCCCATCAGCAGTGTACAAGGGTTCTCTTCTCCCCACATCCTCATTAGCACTTATTTCTTTTCAATAATAGCCATTCTAACAGGTGTGAGGTGATGCCTCCCATTTTAATTGCCCATAATTAATAATATTCATACACACTGATCAAGTTCACATTTTTTGTATGGCTTTTATCATATAAAATATCTTAGCTTCAAATCTCTTGCCTACAAAGACAGCACTGAGCTTTGTTGCTTGGATTTCAAGAACATCCTCCACCACCATAATCCCTTGTCAGACCTTCTTCATACCTTCCCACTCTCCAACTTGAATTACCCTCTTCAGTCAAAGTGGTCCCACCACTAGTCTTTGGGATTATCACTGTATTTATAGAGACTAATCCAGAGCCTAGAACATCTTGTGCACTCAGTTCAAGTTTATTAAATCGAGCTCAACGTGTTTCTCAATGCCATGCTTAGGGAGCCTCTGAACATTCCTACCCTTGTAATGCACTCCTTATATCTCCTACCTGTCTACATTTTACTCAGTCCTTAAAGCCCACTAACTTCCAGCTTACTCTATGACACATTCTCATACTGTTATACACACTTATCTCTTCTTTCTCTGCAATATTTTTGCATTTAGAATACTGTACCATTAGCTTTACCTATTCCTACATTGCGTTTTTAATGCATTGACCATAATATCTAGCAGAGTGCTAAGCATATAATAGATAATTAAAAATTATGCAATTATTTCTTGATAGACAATTTTATATACTAATTACGTCAGCAAATATTCATTGAGTAACTTTTCTATGACTTACCTGCTGTAGATTGAATATACAAGGAAAATAATAGTCCCTTTTATACTGTCCCTCTTAAGCAGCTTGCAGTGTGGGAAATCAGATGAAAACAATTTCAATATAGTAGAAGGGCAGTACTACAGACAATTTTAAATGAAAATATAAAGTAGGAAAAAGAAACAGAATTTCCAAGAAGAGGACAATGCATATATAAAATGTTTTTTAAAAAATGCAAGTGACATATATATAGCCTTGCACACAGTAATTCTTTCACTTGTTTTCTTTTATTTGGATGGTTACTTGTTTAGTGCAATCTCCCAAATTAAAATGTAAATTCTATGAGAGAAAAGACCATCTCCAGCTAGCTGTTGGTTATATCTTCTCTGACTAGTGTACTGCCTGACATATCATGTGTCTACATGAATATTTACTGAACTATGAATATAAGAGATTTACAGTGACTTGGTTAATAGTTCCTTACGCATGTCTGTGTTTGGCAGAGGCTCTGGGTAGTGAGGCATAGACAGTGAGGAAGATAGAAAGTTTGAAGGAAGTTATACATAAAGATTTTGCATCTATTCTGAAGGCAGAGAAGACCCACAGAAAGAGAGAAAGCAAGAGAAGTTACCACAATCAAATTTGTCTTTTGGAATGATCACTCTGGCACTGGTATGGGAATTAATTAGAAAAGATAAGATAGTACAATGGAAAATCAAATTGGAAGTCATTGCATCTGTAACTCAGGACCTAAGCAAAATTAACAACAGTGGAATGAAAATAAGGGTATGGATTCCAGAAATATTTAAGTAGTGAGAATGTAGACTGATGGAGTCATTCTGGAGAGCACTCTGTCATGCTTACGAATTACAAATTTTACTCCTATGTATATATCACACAGAAATGCTTAGCTGCATAAGGACAGAAGTACTAGGAAATTGTTGCAGCATTACATCTAGCAGGTAGGCATTTTAGGCAATGTGGTTGATTGGCAGAGTAGATAGATACAATGTGGTGTATGCACACCATGGAATATTATGCAAAAATTATAAGCAACAGATTAAATATATATAAATCATAACATGGATGGATCATAAAAATATAGTGGTTAGTTTAAAAAGTGAGGTGAACAATACAATATATAAGAAAATTACATTTTCATAACAAAAATACATTTATGCACAACAACATCCCATGCTGCAATAAACAAAACAAAATATACACTTAACTACAAGAAAATCAACCAGTCTTACTTCAGGAAAAAAATATCTCTTTATAAATTTCCAGTAGTAGAATTAACAACATTGTGATGTTTAGCTTTCTTATTCAAAAACAATAATATAGCTTCTCATTTGTTCAAATCTATTCTTGTCTTAAAGGCAACAAAATTAAGGAGGCTTTGTGAAACGGTGTTTCAGGGATGGTTTATTTTAACAAACATCTTGCTGCCCTTATGGTGAAGACTATTGGATTATCTATATCTTAGATTACTAAGCATTTACTGCTATAAATTTGCCAAATGACTAACTAGAAAGATTGACTAATAAAGTTGTTTCCAAATCCTTCCCCTTTGCAGAAAAGGGGAAGAAGGAGCAGTGGAAAGACTTACTTGTGTCTCCTTTATGTCTGGCCTTTGATGCTCATGTAGGTCTTATTCCAAGACTCTCCACTGAGCAAATTCCTGTTTCCCCCACTCAGAAAGACTTGTCAGACATTCCTGACCAAGTGGGTAAATGTTGAGACTTTGACACTCCGAACATTACATACTAATTATTTACTAATTACATACTAATTATTTACTAATTACATACTAATTATATACTAAAAATTTAAGTAACTATGTAAAGAAAAATACACCAATGAAGAAGAACAGATCTTATTTTGAAAGAGTTTTCTCAAACTGTACTTTTATGCCTAGAGACCTTTTTCCCAATTGTTAAGACTTCCCAAAGTGAAATTGCTGATGCAGATATAGGTTCCTTTATATCCATTCTCTCATTATCTCAGAGATAAAAGAGGTAATCACTCAGGTTAAGTGGCTCCTATTGTGATTATGCTCTTAACTCCTTGTCTCTATTGATTATCGATTGTGTCACCACTTTGAAGGTGAAACTTTTTCATTCAAAAGACTCCTCCAGTGATGAGTATATCCTCCAGATGACCCTTGAATTAGTTCATCCTCGGCAGGATGTTACATAGCACAAATAATTGCTGAAGTCTTGCAGACTCGGGGCTTTATGCAACTACTCAAGACTTAATGAGCTTCCATTTCCTGCATTAGTCTTTGTTTCTAATTCATTCTGAAAAGGTTAATAGAAATTTGCTTTCAAAAGAATGACAGAATTTTCAAATAATTTCACTGACACAGTTTTCATTTGTGTTTTTATTATAGATCAGTTTAAAGGAAAAATATACAATCATACCCTGCTTTGTAGAGATGCTATCATTTTTAATTTCTTAGAAAAATTAGAGAGAATGCTTCATATATTAAGTTCTCTCAGTTCAAGTTCCGTGAGAGGCAAAACACAGTCAATGAGACAGCTGAGCTGGGTTTCAGTGCTGCCCTTTCTAGCTATAAAACATTGTGCAAGTTACTTATACTCTTTTAACATCGGCTTTCATGTATGTAAAACACTGTCCACCTCTGTATTAGCCAGATTTCTCCAGAAAATACACCAATGAGATACATAGAGAGATATATCAAAAGAGATTCATTATGATGGATTGGCTCATACAGTTATGGAGGTTGAGAAGTCCCAGGACCTATCATCTGCAAGCTGGAGCCCCAAGAAAGCCAGTGGTGTAGGTTCACTCCAAACCTGAAGGCCTGAGAACCAAGGGAGCCGATGCTATAAGTCCCAGTGCCAGTCCAAAGGCCTAAGAACTGGGGGGATGACAGTGCGAGTCCCAGTCTGAATCCAAAGGCCCAAGAACAAGGAGTCCCAATGTCAGAGGGTAGGAGAAGATGGATGTTCCAGCTCAAAGATCAAAGTCACCCATCCTCTACTTTTTTGTTCTATTCGAACCTTCAAGAATTGAATAATACCCACCCATATTGGCAAGGTTGTCTTTACTTACTCTTAGTCTACTTACCAAATCAAATGCTGATAATATCTTCCAGAAACTCCTTCACAGAGACACCTACAAATAATGTTTTACTAACTATCCGGGCATCTTTTAGCACAGTCAAGTTGACACATTAAAGTCACAACCTTATGAACACATCACAGCCTTACAGAACTGCTGGGTAAATTAACAATCATAAATAGAAGGTGATGGGTCGCTGTAGGCAGGTAATAACTGGGAGATACGATTATAATTATTTAGAGATGCAATTGTGTCGTAGAAATAAAGGACAAAGATTTTAAAGCCCATCACACAGATGGATTCAAATTAGTTCTGACATATATCAGTAATTTAACTCTTCTGAGATTCATTTCATTCTCAGTAGTGTGTGTGTGTGTGGTGGAGGGGGAGGTATTGTGTGTATGCTTTGTTAAAAAGATTCATTTTGGGATCTCGTCAAGATGGCGATGTGAGTAGATGTTGAACTCATCTCCTCCCATGAACACAACCAGATTACAACAATTTTTGGAAGAATTACCCTGCGTTGAAAACTGAAAACTAGATAAAAAGAACCCCCACAACAAGGGACAGTCCTGACGAAGGCAGAACAGGCAGTGATTCCTGCTGGAGAGGAAAAAAGCCACCTTTGGGAGCAGCAGAGCTTCTCATCTGGCCAGGAGGGAGCCACCCTAAGGCACGCAGCCCTCCATGGAGGGGTGAGGTCCAGAGCAGGGGCGATACTGCTATAAGCATACTTCAGATTCAGCCCAACTGAGACGGGGGTCTTACTGTCTGGCTTTGCTGGCTTTGCAGCGGGGATAGCCCCAGAAAAGTTATCGGCCCAAAAGCCGAAAAGACCCTGGTCTTAAGGGGCCCACGCACAACCTAAAATCACCAGAGAGAAGGCTGACAGTCCATGGGTGAAACGAGACTCATCTGGTGGGCTCTGGGGGCATCTTGGTGGGAGGAGGGACCTCTCCAGAGACTGAGATATGGGTGGGGGCCATGTTCTGAACTGGTCCAGGCATGCTGATACGGACCCCACTGGGGGCCATTGAGGTTCATCCCTTGGCCTGTTAGTCCAGGGTCTGCCACACTCACTAGAGCACAGATTTAATCCAGTTCAGCCATGGCAGGCAACCCACCCTAAGGACTGGCCCCACCTAACAGCAAGCCTTCAGGCTACTTTTCAGCCTGCATTGACTGGGTGCCTTGATCCTCCACAGGCAGGCAAATGTGTCTGCCTCTGTGAGGCAGGGACTGTATGAAGACCAAGTGAACTGTGGGGTCATTGGTGGAGAGGTGGGGGCCTCAGCAGTGTGGCATCAGGGTATGCTCCAGGGCGTTGAGAAGTGTGCATGGACCAGGACTGTGTTGACAGTGTATGGTCCTGTGTGGGGTGAAGCTTATTAGCAGCAAAAGACCTGTGCTTCACAAATAGCCATAAAAAGGATCAGCCCCACCTTCCAAAGCCTGAAACAATTGAGTGCCCCCCATGCAAGGGCTAGCCCCACTCAGCTGCACTCCTAAGAGAACTGACAACAGCCTTGTTGGCCTGAGACCTATCACAACTGTACGCCCCGAGCCTAGCAACCAGCTACACTGGGTACCAACCCAATTAAGAGGAAAACTGCTACAGGAGTGTGCTCATAGACTTTGTAGCCAACAGTGCTGAAGCTCCCCAAACCAGATTTACAAATAGCTGGCCAGGGAAGGAAAGATCAGACTCCCTGGGTACCTGCACTGGGAGCAACCCTGCCACAGCAGAAGGACACAAGTAGCCCACAAAGGGGTCACTCCTGGTTCTTATGAACTGGTGAGGAGAGGGAAGCACACTGCTGAGCCTCATAAGGCATCTCATACATAAGACCATTCCTCCAAGATCAGGAGACATAGTCGACTAACCTAATACAAAGAAAATAGCAGAGAGAAAGAGGCATAATGAGGAAGCAAAGGAATACTTTCCAAGCAAGGGAACAGTACAAAACCCCAGAAAAAGGACTAAGTGAAACAGACAAAACAGACCTACTTGAGAAACAGTTCAAACAAAATATCATGAGGATGCTCACAGATATGCAGAGAAGAATGGATGAACACAGTGAGCACATCAGCAAAGAACTGGAAGATACTTTAAAAAACAATCAGAAATGAAGAATACAATACTCGAAATGAGAAATTCACTAGAGGGACTCAATAGCAGAATAGAGGAAGCAGAAGAATGGATCAGCGAGCTAGATGAAAGACTAGAGGAAATCACCCAAGCAGAACAGAAAATAGGAAAAAGAAGTACACAGAATGAGAACAATCTAAGGGAACTCTGGGACAATATCAAGCATGCTAACATTTGGATTATAGGAATCCTAGAAGGACAAGAGAGAGACAAAGGGGCAGAAAATTTATTTGTCGAAATAATAGAGGAAAATTTTCCTAATCTGAGGAAGGAAACAGACATCCAAGTTCAGGAAGCACAGAGAGCTCCAAAAAAGATAAGCCCAAGAGGCCCACACCAAGACATATTATAATCAAAATGTCCAAAATTAAAGACAAAGAGAGAATCCTAAAAGCAGCAAGAGAAAGGCCACAAGTGGCATATAAAGGGAAGCCCATCAGGCTATCAGCAGACTTCTCAGTGGAGACCCGACAGGTGAGAAGAGAATGGCACAATCTATTTAAAGTGCTAAAAGGAAAAAATCTACAGCCAAGAATACTCTATCCACCAAGGTTGTCATTCAGAATGGAAAGAGAGATAAAGAGCTTCCCAGACAAGCAAAAATTAAAGGAGTTGATCACCAAGAAACAAGTTCTGCAAGAAATGCTGAAGGGACTTATTTAAGTGGGAAAGCAATGACCACAAACAGAGATGAAAAAAAAATTATCAAAAAAACAAAACAACAACAAAAAAACCAGGCAATAAAATCACTTGTAATTTAAAAATATAGTAAAGGCAGCAGATCAACTACCTGTGAAGATAATATGAAGGTTAAAAGACAAATGTACTAAATTCACTTATTTCAATGATAAGAGAGTAATGGATAGACACACGCTAAACAACAGAGTATATATGATTTGACAAACATATACTGTGGGAGGAGGGGAGTGAAAAAGTAGAGCTTGTAAAAAGAGGTCAAGTTAAAGAGTCTATCTACTCAATATAGACTGTTATATGCATAGTATATTAAATAGGATCCTCATGATAATCACAAATCAGAAACCTATAACAAGCAAGGAAAAAAGTTAGACAAAAGAAGTCAAACATATTACTAAAGACAGCCATCAAACCACAAGGGAAGAGAGCAAGAGAAAAAGAAAGGAACAGAGAAGAACTACTAAAACATCCAGAAAAAAAAAGTGACAAAATGGCAATAAATACATATTTATCAATAGCTTCTTTAAATGTCAATGGACTAAATGCTCCAATCAAATGCCATAGGATGGCCAATTGGATAAAAAATCAAGACCAATGTATATGCTTCAGACAAGAGACACATTTCAGACCTACAGACACTCACACACTGTAAGTGAAAGGATGGAAAAAGATATTCCACACAAACGGCAAAGAAAAGAAAGTAGGGGTAGCAATACTTATATCAGACAAAATAGACTTTAAAACAAAAACTGTAATAAGAGACAAAGACGGGTACTACATAATGATAAAGGGAACAATCCAACAAGAAAATATAACACTTGTAAATATCTATGCACCCAACATAGGAGCACCTAAATATATAAACCAATTATTAACAGACATAAAAGGAGAAATAGATGGTAACACAATAATAGTAGTGGACTTTAACACTCCACTTACCAATGGATAGATGATCCAAACAGAAGATCAATAAGGAAACACTGGCCTTAAAGGGCACATTAGACCAGATGGACTTAGTAGATATATACAGAATATTCCATCCAAAAATCACAGAGTACACATTCTTTTCAAACGCCCATGGAAGATTCTCCGGGATTGATCACATATTAGGCCACAAAACAAGTCTCACTAAATTTAAGAAGATCAAAATAATACCATGCATCTTTTCTGACCACAAAGGTATGAAACTGGATATCAACTACTGGAAGAAAATCGGAAAAGCCACAAAAATGTGGAGATAAAAAAATGCTGATGAACAACAATTGGGTCAATGAAGAAATCAAAACATTCCTGGAGGCAAATGAAAATGAAAACACGACATGCCAAAATCTGTGGGATACAGCAAAAGCGGTTCTACGAGGGAAGTTTATAGCAATCCAGGCCTACCTCAACAAAGAAGAAAAATCCCAAATAGACAATCGAAAAGTGCACCTAAAGGTACTGGAAAAAGAACAACACACAAAGCCCCAAATCAGCAAAAGGAAGGAAATAATAAAAATCAGCACAGAAATAAATGAAATAGAGACTGAAAAAAAAATAGAAAAAACGAATGAAACCAAGAGCTGATTCTTTGAAAACATAAACAAAATTGACAAACCCTTAGCTAGACTCACCAAGAAAAAAAGAGAGAAGGCTCAAATAAATAAAATCAGAAATGAAAGAGGAGAGATTACAACGGACACCTCAGAAATACAAAAGATAATAAGAGAATACTATGAAAAGCTGTACACCAACAAATTGGATAATCTAGAAGAAATGGATAAATTCTTAGAAACATACAAACTTCCAAAACTGGACCAAGAAGAAGTAGAAAATTTGAATAGACCGATCACCAGTAAGGAGATCGAAACAGCAAGCAAAAACCTCCCCAAAAATAAAGTCCAAGACAAGCTGGCTTCCCTGGTGAATTCTACCAAACATTCAAGGAAGACTTACACCTATCCTTCTCAAATTCTTCCAAAAAATTGAAGAGGATGGGAGGCTTCCTAACTCCTTCTATGAAGCCAATATTATCCTGATACCAAAACCAGACTAGGACAACACAAAAAAAGAAAATTACAGGCCAATATCACTGATGAACATCTATGCAAAAATCCTCAGCAAAATACTAGCAAATTGAATACAACAATACATTAAAAAGCTCATACATCATGATCAAGTGGGTTTCATTCCAGGGATGCGGGGATGGTTCAACATCCACAAATCTAGCAACATGATACGCCACAATAAAAAAAATGAAGAATAAAAATCACATGATCATCTCAGTAGATGCAGAGAAAGCATTTAAGATACAGCACCCATTTATAATAAAAACTCTAAATAAAATGGGTATAGAAGGAAAATACCTCAAGCTAATAAAGCCCATATATGACAAACCCATAGCAAATATCATTCTCAATGGAGAAAAACTGAAAGCTATCTCTCAAAGAACAGGAACCAGACAAGGATGCCCACTGTCTCGACTCTTATTTAACATAGTATTGGAACTCCTAGCCAAAACAATCAGGCAACAAAAAGAAATAAAAGGGATCCATATTGGAAAAGAAGAAGTGAAACTGTCACTTTTTGCAAATGACATGATTTTATATCTAGAAAACTCTAAAGATTCCACTAAAAAACTTTTAGAAACAATAAAGGGTTACAGTCAAGTCGCAGGATACAAAATCAATGTACAAAAATCGGTTGCGTTTCTATACACTAACAACGACGTAGCAGAAAGAGAAATTAAGAACACAATCCCATTTACAACTGCAACAAAAAGAATAAAATATCTAGGAATAAACTTAACCAAAGAGGTGAAAGATCTGTACACTGAAAACTATACAACATTGTTGAAAGAAATCGAAGACACAAAGAAATGGAAAGATATTCCGTGCTCTTGGATTGGAAAAATTAACATCGTTAAAATGTCCATACTTCCTAAAGCAATCTATAGATTCAACGCCATCCCTACCAAAGTTCCAACAACATTTTTTACAGAAATAGAACAAAGAATCCTAAAATTTATATGGAACAACAAAAGACCCCAAATAGCCAATGGATTCCTGAAAAAAAAGAACAAAGCTGGAGGTATCACACTCCCTGATTTCAAAATATGCTGCAAAGCCATAGTAACCAAAACAGCATGGTACTGGCACAAAAACAGACACACAGATCAATGGAACAAAATTGAGAGCCCAGAAGTAAACCCACATGTTTGTGGACAGCTAATATTCGACAAGGGAGTCAAGAGCATATGATGGAGAAAGGAGAGTCTCTTCAATAAATGATGTTGGGAAAATTGGACAGCCACATGCAAAAGAATGAAAGTAGACCATTATCTTACACCATGCACAAAAATCAACTCAAAATGGATTAAAGACTTGAATGTAAGACCGAAAATCATGAGACTTCTAGAAGAAAACATAGGCAGTCCACTCTTTAACATGAGTCTGAGCAGCATATTTTCAAATCCCATGTCTGACCAGGCAAGGGAAACAAAAGAAAAAATGAACAAATGGGACTTCATCAAATTAAAAACGTTCTGCACGGAAAAGGAAACCATCAACAAAATGAAAAGACAACCTAACAATTGGGAGAGGATATTTGCAAACCATATGTCAGATAAGGGGTTAATATCCAAAATACACAAAGAACTAATACAGCTCAACAACAAAAAACCAACAATCCAACTAGAAAATGGGCAAAAGATCTGAACAGAGATTTCTCCAAAGAAGATATACGGATGGCCAACAGGCATGTGAAAAGATGCTCAACATCATTAGCTATCAAGGAAATGCAAATCAAAACTACAACGTGGTATCACCTCACTCAGGTCAGAATGGCTATAATTAACAAGACAGGAAACAACAAATGTTGGAGAGGATGTGGAGAGAAGGGAACCCTTGTTCACTGCTGGTGGGAGTGCAAACTGGTACAACCACTATGGAAAGCAATATGGAGTATCCTCAGAAAATTAAGGATAGATCTACCATATGATCCAGCTATTCCACTGCTGGGTATTTATCCAAAGAACTTGAAAACACAAAGGCATCAAGATACTTGCACCCCTATGTTCATTGCAGCATTATACAGAATAGCCAAGACTTGGAAGCAACCTAGGTGCCCATCAAGGGACGAATGGATAATGAAGATGTGGTATTTATACATGTTAGACTACCACTCAGCCATAAGAAATGATGAAATCCTCCATTTGTGACAACATGGATGGACCTTGAGGGTATTATGCTGAGTGAAATAAGCCAGAGGGAGAAAGTCAAATACCATATGATCTCAATCATAAGTAGAAGATAAAAACAACAACAAAAAAACACATAGCATTGGAGATTGGATGGGTGGTTACCATAGGGGAAGGGGGCAGGGGGAGGGCAGAAGGGGTGATTAGGCTCGTGTCAGGAGATTGACTATAATTAGTTTTCGGGTGGTGAACATGATGTAATCTACACAGAATTCGAAATATGATTTACATCCAAAAATAAATAAATTAATTAATTTAAAAAAGACCTTGATATAGTAAAAAAGGCCGATTTAAACAGGAATTAAAGCTTTATCACTCACCTTTAAGAAAAGACTCTCCATAAGAATAGTAAGCTTTCCTAATTCATTTATATTTTTATTAGGCTTACAAAAGTTCAATTTCCTGGTGTCTTTAGGTACACATTTACTGAATAAAGCCAAACATATAATAAAAAAAGATTCATTTTTAAGTCTTTGTTAATATTTTGTTGAGAAAAAACTGGGAAAGTCCAAGTTAGGATTCCTTATGCATTGCTGTTTTAAACTGACTATCCCATCATCTGACTGATTGGCTGTTAAGAATTTTTAGAAATTTTTCTCATCTCTTTCAAAAGGAAGAAAAGTCTTTCTTGTGCCTCTTCTAATTTCTGGTGATGGAGACTCTCACAGGTCTTGTTCCGATAGAAACCAGTCACAAATAATCAATTTAAGTTTCACTTATATCAATCACAAAAATATGCATTGTGTATCCTCTTTCAAGGTTATCAAAGTCTCTCGTCTGCTCATGGCCATGATGTTTTCAGCATCCCATCTTCACTGTTTGCAGGCAGGAAGTTCAGTGACAATAATTAGAGATGTGTACTTTCAAGCTATTTTCAAAACTACTTGTAATTTTCATTATACGAGCACTGAATCATCCTGATTGACCTTAGGACATGTCATAGAATAACCATATATGTAGCAATTTTTACCAAGTATTGTATCTGCTTCAAGCAGTAATTAAGACTGACAAAAGACAACTGCCGACAAATGATTTCTGACATATAATACAGAAGAGAGAAGACATGATTACCTGTGACAACATTTTAATGAATACCCAAGATAGGTACAAATTTACTGTTTTTGTGAATGAATTTAATCAAATTTGAGGATTTAAGATACAGTCTTATTTTACACTTGAAAATAAAATATACATCGCCTAGCTGTTTCACATTAAAGTGAATTATCATGATCTGCGGATTGCAGCATACATAAAAGAAGGTCATATTTGTGCACTGAAAGACATATGATTGTTTAGAGAAGATATATACATATGATATTGCTGCAAATGAGTATACTAGAAGGACGAAATTGGGTTCAAGGGAGGCCCATCCAGCTCTGTTATCACCTCTAATAATAATATCTAATGGCTGAACCAAAGTGGATTTTCTGACAAAGACCAGCAAGTGTTAATGTGTTTATGTAGCTGGAGACATTCAATTTTGTGAGGGCCACGAGAAGTCTGTCTACACAGCATTGTGTATTTACATCCAAATGCGATTCCACACGTTTTTTCGTAAACTCACTCAATGACCTTGTGGAGGTTGATGGTCATTTTGGATTTAAAATATTTGAAACCACTTATTTAACTTCAGTTCAAATAGCTCTTCAAGCTCAACAACCAATTAAAGCCCATCTAAAATCCTGCTTCCATTACTCACCTCCTGGCTGGGAATACATTCAAGTCTCAGGCCACTTAGTAAAATTATCCATGTTAATTAAAATGTCGATAGGCTAAAGAAGATAAATTATTTTAAAGGACTTTTTTTCTTATGTATCTAACATAGTTGCTGGCTGATAATACGTATCTTAGGGCATTCTAGAGCTTGTATAGTACCTTCTGATCCTAGGGTTTATTGAAAAGAAAACTCCTCTATTAATATCTGCTTCAAATATGAGACATGAATTTTTTCATTATTTAGGGAAAATCAATAATAACTCTATGAAGGACAAACGTTTCAGGATAAACAGATTGACAAATTTGACCTTTGACTCATCATCAGCAGTCAAGTCTCAGTTGTCCTACTTACTAACAAGCTATTCATTAGCAAGCAATCTGTCACTAGACAGTTCCAGAGAGTTTATCTGTCATGATGATGATGTATGGTATGTTTACCCCAAAATCTCACTGCTTTGTGTCCTTCAAGGAGACTCCCATTGAAAGAAGGTTTCAGTTGCCCTATGGCCAGTGCTCCTTTATGGGCTGTCATTGCCCTTGTAATAAAGGAAAGCTTTTCTTCCTGGAGAATAACCTGGTTGTGATTCGTGACATCTCAAACTCAGCATGATTTTCACATGTTCAGCTTGACCTCTCAGCTTCATGCTCATCTTGCAACTTTTTAATTAGTTTCCTGACGTGTCCAAACAGCTGTCTTCTGGATGCATTTCAACTACCTACAGTATTTCCCTTGGCTGACTGAAAGCAACTCAATGCAATTATAACATATATTAACTATTTCTGATAGTTATAAGTCTTGCTCCAATCACCATAATATTTCTTATGGCCTTGCAAATCTAAGCCAACTACATTTCTCTGGAGAAAATTTCCTAGACTTTGCTTGTCTTCATTAATTTAAATCTTGTCTTAAAACACATATAGTAACACTAGTTAGCCTGAAGTCAAAAGTAAATGCTTCCTCTTCCTCTATGAATTTTTATATTTTTTTATTTCCTTTAGTATTTAAAAAAGACAAACTATAAAGAAAATATTGAAACAACAAATAAGTAAGAGATTAAAAGAAAGAACTGAACTGTGAAAAACAATGATGGTATTAATTAATGTGGCCAATTCCTACTATTGCTGTCAATCACTTTCCACTGTTTTTCCTTTCTGGTTTCATTTGCGTTGGTCAAGTGGAATGAGGGAAGGGGAAGGTGTTCTCCAAATTCCTTTTCGCCATATTGGCATCAGCTTTCATTATTCACTCAGGGAAGATATTAAATATTTTGATAAGTGATAACATTAGGCTTAAAAGAAAAACAGCTTGGTTTATTGAGCATAATCTGCTAAAAAATAATGAGGACCAATTTTCTCACTAAGAGCGTCAGAGTTCTGTAGGACCTCTCCTCCTTGGGGTACTGGTGCTTAGGAAGGAATGAAGGGTGTGCAATAGAGAAAAAAGAGTGCATGTAGACAAGGGAAATTCATACATATGAGTAAATATTCAGCTGGACAAGTTTGCTAGCAAGAACACATTTAAAACTGTTGTCAAATTTATCCATTCAATGGCATCAGAAGCTCGTAAAACTAAAGTATAAGTAGGCAATTAAATTCATCTATTAATATTTCAAGTAGGTCTTCTTTCCCATTATCTAGCTCGACATTGTTTTTACTAGACTTCAGTCTTGTCTCAATAATATAAACTAATGTTTCTATCATGTTTAGTAGTCTACATTATAACAAAAAATAAAAGTCCTGCTCTCTACAGCCATTTGCAAAGCCTCTAGTTAAAGTAAACTTCAAAAAAGAATTAGAGATGTTCCCCCTACCGCGCACACAGTTTATTGACTACTTTAGCACTTTGGTCTTCTTTCTGATTCTCAAATCACAGGTTTATTTTTACATATATTCCTTCTTGCTTGGACTAATACCTCCCCCATCTCTGCACAGCTGCCTCCTTCTTATCATTCAGTCTCTGAATATATAATGTATTTGAAGTCCCTGTTTGTCAGTCCTTGTCCAATTACCCTGTTTCATATTCTTCATTGCATTTGTTGCTATATATACTTAACTTACTTATTTGTTTACTTGTTGATTTACTATTTCTCCCATGCTAGAATATAATCCCCTAAGAACAGCAGTATTGTCCGTTTTATACACTACCTTATCTCCAGAGCCTTCATACGTTCAATCAGAGTTTGGGTTACCCTGTCTATTACAGAAATATGTATGGCTATGACATAGACATTACTGAAAAATAATTATCATGCCTATAATTGAGGCAAATTGCCAGAACTTATTACAATTAAAGTATTTTATAAATTCTGGTGTTTACCCAACACACCAATATATCTCACAAAAAGTTAAAGGCAGTTGGTCGAGGTTTTGTCGTGGTTTAAGTTTCCTGAGGGTTGCTGATCTATGATGTGATGATGTGTTTTAAATTAATTGGCTAAGATTTTCTGTGTCATGGAACAACATTTACCTAGGGCTATTAGGTACCTTTCTTATGAAGAGGAGCCATGGATAGGTGAGTAATTTCAGGAAAGCCACAGTTTGTTTTTGTCTGCATGAAATGGTCTGTAGAGTAACGCATTCAGTGAATAATGAGATAATTGACATATCTAGAGCTCAACAATAACCCAATTACCATTGCTTAAGTTGCTATTCTGGTAAATCTATTATAGAAATAATTGATTTGTCCAAGACAGATCCCTGTTACAAAGTAGCCTGGTGTATGGCTGATGTAATGCCAAAAGGTCTGTGAGACACTATAATGTGGACAATAAGAGATAGGAGAAAATACATAAAGTTAGTGCTCACATACTATTGTTTTTTAAAAGATGTCTGAATGACAGACTCACTAAGGCTATTTTTTCTTATTATTTATAGTTCTGATAACATTTAGTGTGAACTTTCAACCTAGGAGTAAATTGAACTTATCTACAGATTTGGAGATAAAATTAGATGATTTTTATCCCATTCTAAAATATGTTTTTAAAATAGTCTTTGATTAGAGACACTCTTACACATTGCAGTAGTCTTACAAATTTTGAAAAACAAGTTCATTTTGAATGTAAGATCTTTGATGGCTTAAAATTTGCTTTAATGTCTGAGAACTTGTCATTTACTAGTCAAACAATATAATTCAATTTTTTTAAGCCAAAAACTTCTGTTTCAATAAGCTAATTCACAAATGAGACTAAAAGAAACCCCCATTATTTTTCAAGGAAAAAAAGTCATCTTCCGTTTTTTGGTTGTTGGACTTTAATAAGAGGTCAACTGCTCTTCTTTCAATACAGTGATCATTTTTACCATCCTAAGCCTCAGCTACTATCCTATAAATAGTAGTTCTCTCCTGCTGTGTTAGGGCCACATTAGCTTTAAAATGTGATTTGGAATAATTCTTTCTTGTTCTATACATCACCTTTTTGTCTTGTAACTCTTTCCCGTATCTTTATGCTCTTTCATCTTTATTGTTTTTGTATAATATTAGCAATATATAACATGTAAACTTGACTATTACTCATGCTTTCATTTATCTATTGTTACACAAAAATTTATCCCAAAACTTAGCGACGTATTTTGCTTATAATGTTGCAACTTGGGCAGGGCTCAGAAAGGTCAATTTTTCTCTACTCCCCTGGACTCAAGTAGGGGCCAGAATTTAATGAAGGCTCTTTTACTCAGATTTCTGGCAGTTGATGGTAGCTCTTGGCTGAGACCACAGCTGGGACTGTGGCCAAAACACCTACCAGTAAGTTTTCCAGGTGGCTGTTTGGCTTCCTCACAACATGGTGAACGAGTTCTAAGGCAAGCAACCCATGTCCCATAAGAAGCAGGCAGAACCTATTTTGCCTTAAATGACCCAGACTAAGAAGCTATGCAGTGAAGTTTCTCCCACATTCTACTTGTTAGAAATGAATCACTGAAGTTAACCCATTTTAAGGGAAATGGAATTAGATTCCACTTTTTGATTGGAAGAGTACCAAAAATTTGCAAATATGTTTTGAAACTCCCAGAGCATTTAAAGTTTTTATTTATGACAATATGGGAATCAGCAAAATAGATTAGTAAGTCACAAAGAGTCATTCATACAGTTTTACACTTGGAACTACACCTAGAAATTGAGTTCTATTCCCTTATTTTAGATTTAAAGGAGCTAAAATTCAGTAAATTCAATACATTTTCAAAGGGTCAAATAGCTAGTTAGCTTGTGGTAGATCCAACAAGTGGAATCAAGAGTTTCCAATTCTAAGAAAAATTGCTTCTACACACACGAAAAAAAAATAGCCCAAAGATATGTCTAGCTCAGGTATAGCAAGCATAATATAGTCAACTTATACGTAAATTTCCTATAACTCCTTGGTATAGAATAATTACTCATTTGGGGAAAATAACAATGGTCATTCTATTTTATTATTTTATTTATTTATTTTTAGTGAGCTAACATCAGTTTATAATATTATGTAAATTTCAGGTGTACATCGTCACATTTCTACTTCTGTATATAAGACATTGTGTTCATCACCAAAAGTCCACTTTCCACTCATCACCATACAAATGCCCTCCTTTACCCCTTTTGTCTTTTCCCCATGCACCTTCCCCTCTGGTAACCACCAACCTGTTCTCTATTTATGTGTCTGTTTCTTATTGTTCTTTTCTTTAATTTTCTACATATAAGTGAAACCATACGGTATTTGTCTTTCTCCATCTGACTTATTTTACTTAGCGTAATAAGTCAGGTCCTCAAGGTCCATCCATTTTGTCACAAATGGCAAAATTTCATGCTTTTTTATGGTTGAGTAGTCTTCCATTGTATATATACATAACACATCTTCTTTATTGATTCATTCAACAATGGGCACTTTGGTGGTTTCCAAATCTTGACTATTGTAAATAATGCTGCAATGAACATAGGGTTGCATATATCTCTTCAAATTAGTGTTTTCATGTTCTTGGTTAAATACCCAGAAGTGGAATAGCTGAATAATATGGTAGTTCTATTTTTAATTTTTTGAGGAATCTACATACTGTTTTTCATAGTGGCTATGCCAATTTACAGTCCCACCAGCAATGTACAAGGGTTCCCTTTTCTCTACATCCTCTCCGACACTTATTTCTTGATTTTTAGTAATAGTCATTCTGAAATGATAGGCATGAAGTGATATCTCATTCCAGCTTTGATTTGCATTTCCCTAATAATTAGTGATGTTAAACATTTTTTCATGTGACTGTTGGCCATCCATATATCTCCTTTGGAAAAATGTCTGTTCATATCCTCTGTCCATTTTTTAATCAGGTTGTTTGTTTTTTTGTTGTTGATTTGTGTGAGTTCCTTATATATTTTTGATATTAACCCTTTCTTGGATATATGATTTGCAAATATCTTCTGCTAAGCAGTACATTGTCTTTTTGTTTTGTTGATTATTTTCTTTGCTGTGTGGAAACTTTTTAGTGTGATGTAGTCTCATTGTTTATTTTTTCTTTTGTTTCTCTTTCCTGAGGAGACATAACCAAAATGATGTGTTAAGACCAATGTCAAAGAGCCTACTGCCTATGTTTTCCTCTAGGAGTTTTATGGTTTCAGGTCTTACATTCAAGTCTTTAACCCAATTTGAGTCAATTCTTGTGTATGGTGTAAGATAATGGTCTACTTTCATGCTTTTGCATGTGGCTGTCCAGTTTTCCCAACACCACTTATTGAAGAGACTTTCCTTTCTCCAAGTATGCTCTTGGCTCCTTTGTTAAAAATTAACTGTCCATAAATGTGTGAGTTTATTTCTGGGTTCTCACTTCTGTTCCATTGATCAGTGTGTCTGAATTTCTTCCAGTACTGTGCTGTTTTGGTTACTATAGCTTGGTAGTACACTTTGAAATCAGGGAGTGTGATACCTCCAGCTTTGTTCTATTTCTTTATTTTTTAAATCAAGGAAGAATTGAAGTCTCTTTGATTTGCTTCAAATCAGAACACTAGGTGTTTCCATATCTTTATTTAAATAGAGTCTCTCTTGTTGCAACAAAGAAACATTACTATAAAAGCATTTTAAGAATTTACCTAGGTAAAGAGTGAGGTGGAAGAATGAGTTATACATAGTTCCCATCCTGAAATTAAATCAAAACCAGAAATTAAATCAAAATTCATATTAATGGGCACAGAGTTTTAGTGTGGGATGACGAAAAGTTCTAAAGATGAATAGCATTAATGCTTGGAGAACAATGTGAATATATTAATACTACTGAATTGTACACTTAAAACTGGTTAAAATGGGAAATTTTATATATGATTTACAACAATAAAAGACATAAAAATTAAATAGTAAGTAAAGACAAACTTTAAAATATATAGATAGAAAAAACTCAGCAATATGGTATTAGATGAAGGCAAGGCTTGCTGATGTATGAAGTATTAATTTAATAAATTTTAAAAAAATAATTATAGATTTACAAAAATGTTACAAAGTTAATGCAGAGTTGCCATATACCCCTCACTCAATTTCTCCTAATGTTAACATGCATACTAGCATGCTGCATTTGTAAAAACTAAGAAATTAGTATACTACTGTTAAATAAACTCAAGACTTTATTCAGAATTCATTAGTTTTTCCATAAATGTCCTTTTTTTTGCTCCAAGATCCAATCCCAGACAGCACATTGCATTGTACAAATAGTTTTAAATACTTTTTTTAGAACGTGGGGTTCAGAGCATATGTACGTTTTTCTAAAATGTGGATTTTTGATGACTTGTCATATGTGCATCACGATTTTTCCTCTATTCTCCTTACATTTTCTTCTATTCGAGTATATTTTATTCACATTTAAGCAGGTACATAACTGTCTACTATTAAATTTGCAAGTGCATTTTTTGCTGTGTATCTTCAAAATTAAAGCAAGAAGCACGTGTTGAACTATCACGTATCTCATTCTCCAAGGCAGATGCTATAAATGTAGATGCCTAAACCACTAAATCCAACATCACAGTCCCATTTTCCCTGCACTCTCATTAGATTAATGGCTCCAATGTCCACTATGTAACCTTGGGAAAATTACTTAGCCTCTTTTTAAACATTTTAAATAGTGCTAATAGCACTAAATTATATATGAGTAACTGAAGGGCAAAAGATGTTAAAGGATTTTGACATAGTGCTCTAAGTACTGGAAGCAAGAATAGAATTACAGCTGCTGGCTCTCCAACTTTGGAGTGCAAAATAGTGGAGGTGATGCAGGTGAGCAGCAAATACAGTGTAAAGTCAAGTTAAACGTCATGTTTCAAATACTGTTAAGATTTGTCCCACAGGAAATTCATTTGTTTATTCACTTTTTGCCTTATAAGCAACACATTTCAACTTTTATCAAGATCTCACCTATGTAGAGAGTACTGTGGGCATTAACAGGAAAATGTTATATATTAAATAATCAAGCTTTAACAGTTGTTTGGAGAATTTAACACAAATTCATGGTCCATTTGAGGGTTCAGAAGGAAGCTAAAATTCCTTATGGTATTTTCCATTCCAGCGTTTGTTTATGGCATAGTATTTATTCTTCTTTATACAAAGTACATGTACTGGTCTGATTCTTAATAAGTTTATTATGGAAAATTTGGAAAACAAAAAAAGAAGAATGCAAAAATTATCTGTGACCCCATAAAACCATAGCTACTACCATTAAGCTCGCGATGGATATTACATTAAGTCTTTTTCTCTATCCATCTCACTTTATTATTGTGGTATGCATAAATATAGACACATTTCTACTCATTCTGAAACATAGTAAAGTAATACTTTGTAATCATGTCCCTATTTGACAGTTTATCATCACATATATTTCCTTTGTTATTAAATATTAATTGTACTATTACAGTGGTATTATTAGTTATTTGTTATATATTTTAATATGTTAATATATTTATATAATTATGTGATATATATTTATATTAATCTACAACCAATATGTTTGCAACTGCCAAGTTTCCCATAATGGGAATTTATTTGTTCAATCTCGTTTAACGTTTTTTCACAATATAAGCAATACTATAAAGAGTATTCTATATAAAAGAGAAAAATGGGCAAGACTATGATATTTTTCAATAATAAATTAGAGGAAATTGAATTAAGTCAAAAGGCACAAATATTTAAAAGACGTGGATGTGAATTTCTCTACTGAAATAATTTACCAATTTACTCTGCCACCAATAGTATAAGAGGGGTCCACTTTTTCCAACACTTGTAATGGCAGTGTTCAACGGCAGCAACCAAATATTTTTTTCTCTCTCTTCCCTTCATCCTTTGGACATAAAGAGCAGCTAATTCTCTCTGTGAATTAGTGACGGACCAAAAAAACAATGAACGATTCTTTAGAACGTGCCAGTGTTATCTTGCTGAGGACATACGTGCATTGGAAAAGATCAAAAACATCATAATATCCAATATTCAAAGCATAATAATTATACATAAGGCTTTGATCGTAGGAGATCATCGATATTATCATATAGTTTACTGCAAAAGAATAATATATATGTTTTCCTCTATCTATTTGAAATACAGAACACTTGGGTCACTGGATCTCCAACACGTTTTACAAAAGTTCATTGCATGCCTTGTTTATTCTGAGCAACCCCTCAGAAAATAGAACATTCAACTCCGGACAGTTCAGTTTCTGATCCTTTCACAATTTGAATGCAAAGGATATTTACATACATATTACAGTTAAAACTCAGCTGAGCTGATTTATTTGTGTTTCATCAAGTCAATTGGAATTCTTAAATGTAAAAGTCACAAGAAGAAAGCTAAAACTCAGCTCTCTATTTTTATTAATATTCTTTAATATATTCAGAAAATTATATCAATATTTCAAGAGCTCATATCTATTGCACACTACTGGAAAGAGTAATATGGGGAAAAGTAATGACTGGTAAAATCATTTTTTTCAAAACAAACTTGCTTCTGAAATAGTATGTTAAAATAGATGAATCAGTAGAAAAGTATATTTGATTAATTCTATTGTAAGTTTTCTGTTTTTGTTTTATCACTTTGTTTTTTTTTCTTTTCTATTTTTCTTTTCTTTTTAACATGCAACGTTTGGTATAAGATAACGATTTACCTAAATCTTCCTTTGAGTAAAGAGTAGTTCCTCTCCATCACACAATAAGCTCTTAATAAATATTTGTTAAGTGAATTTATGAATAATGAAATTATTTCCTTTATTGTATTTAATTCCATGCCATTCATGATACTCAGTTTACAGACAGGGTTTAAATCAAGTGAGAATACATGGAATATTAATTTAATATAAAATGAAAGTACTGAAATTTAACCTCAGATGATAAAGGAGAAGTAGCTCCCAAATTCCTGTGTTGTAAAGATAGTATCTTATTCCGTAGAATCACTGGGAATTTGTTTCTTGACACTAAGACAGAAAGTTTTCTATTAAATTAATCAAAGTTAAAGGAAGTGCCAAGAAAGTAGTCATTATTGGTTAGAAAAAAGACTTGAGGGGCCGGCCCTATGGTGCAGTTGATAAGTGCGTACGTTTTGCTTCTCGGTGGGCCGGGCTTCACCGACCCAGATCCCAGGTGCAGACATGGCACCCCTTGGCAAAAGCCATGCTATGGTAGGCGTCCCACGTATAAAGTAGAGGAAGATGGGCACGAATGTTAGCTCAGGGCCAGTCTTCCTCAGCAAAAAGAGGAGGATTGGCAGTAGTTAGCTCAGGGCTAATCTTCCTCAAAAACAAAAAAAAAGAAAGAGAAAAAGTGTTGAAAATGATTGGAAAGCAGTAGAACTTAGGAAGTTATTACCTAAGATTTACTGATAAACAAAGTAATATTTAAGGAAGATAAAAACAACTCTGTTTTTTATGTTCAGATAAAAAGGACAGGAATTTTACTAAAATGTCACTAACATTTAAATTAAGCTTCTGGCAAATTTAAAAATTAGACATCTGTCATTTAAAAAGTCATTACTAACTATACAAAGGAGCTTTTTAAACACAAACATTCTTCAGTGTCACAGAATAATAGATCTTTGAAAGATACAAAACTATATTTATAGAATAGTTTGAGAACGCGAAATTACTACCTTTGATACATTCTTAGTGTTAAATGACATCTTCTTTATATTTTATTATAGGATGAACACTCTTTATTATTACTATAGTTTGGATTTTAGTGAGTTTTATGTCTGTGAAAAAAATCATGGATAAAAATTCCTAGTGGCAGAAGTAACCTTTTCTCTATTAGTGTAGCCCGATTCAAACAATACAGTAGCATAATACAAAGGTGTATGCTTCTCAAATGGCTGGCTTCATGGGCACATGACTTACCCTTAAAGGGTCCAGTGCTTGGTTCAATGTGCTTCTGTAGCTCTCCTAAAATTCTTAATTATTTTACCTCCGAACTTAGATTTAGTATGTGAAGTTTGATGAGACAATTGAGCATATACATGCATGAGCAGAAGAGATATGTGCAATATGCATATCCACTAGTCCTTGCCACCCCTGTCACATAGAGCTTGTGATGTTCCACAAGCATAGAATTCTGGTGGACCCATGATGTGTGGGAGTACAGCAAGACTCAAAGTGAACGCAAGGTAAGTGTGCCAGGTCTATGACTCAGTAAGTGCTGGGTGCTAACAATCCTGAGAAGCCACGCCTTCTGTTTGGAACAGAACTTGCTTCAAACATAGAAGAAAATGGCATTCTAAGACACATCTGTGACGAAGGAACCCTATCATATCCTTTCTTATGTTGCTTCCCTGAATTAGCCAACCATTTACACTGAAAATTACGACAAAGAAGAAAGAGAACAGCCCACAGTTCCTTGTCCTTTCAGCCCTTCCTTACGCACCAGGAAGCTAAAGGCAGAAAGCTTTGGTAGAATGTGCACATATCAAGAAATGAAATAAAATCAATTGAGTTAGATTTGTGAAGAACTTTTATTCTTCTTGTAAGAATGAAATATATGTGCAAGCTATGAAATATGAATTGTGGAAATTTAGTGATTCTGCATATGAGTTAAATGTCCCTATATTTGCATTTTAAATTCTCATTGCATAATATAAAGATCAATGGCATAATTCATGATAGCAATTTTAAATTGTAAGTTTTACTTAGAATGATACTGGATAGCAAATTTTAGAAACACTATGACAAGTTGAGAGAGATAGAGAGATACCACAGGAAAAAAGAAAAATAATTCTATATTTTAATATCTTTGAAGTCACCTTGTTTCTGGTTTTTGAACAAGAGCCCCATATTTTTATGTTGCACTGGACTTTGCAAATTATGTAGTCAGTTATCCTCACAAAATTCAAGTTGTAGTGTCTGAAATAATATATACTGTTCAGATTGATTGGTCTGTGGAGTCGCATACTCATAAAGGAGACCCTAAGATGGAAAAGGCTATAATTAGCAAAAATGAGGAGAAAAATAAAATTAAAAGAATAAGAGTTGTTATTATGGACAATAAAATGCAAAAAAAAATGAGTAAAATCTGTAAAATCATAAAGATTATGCTCCATTATATACAAGGAAATTTAATAAATCTTAAGAAATAGATAGAATGTACCATTCTTGAAAGATGGAAATATATAAATTGAGGACAAAACAAAAGTAAACTAATAAAAGTAAAGCAAGCAATGCAAAATAAAAATTTCAAAAATCAATAATTTGCTTTGAATCTAGAATTTACTTCCATCCATGCAGATTGCCACTATCAAACTCCTTCTATGACAATCCTGTTTTGCATTCCTCCTCTCGTGGATCTATGCATACGACACAGCAGGGAGTTCCTGATGACCAACTGACTGAGGCAGAAAAACTCCAGCCTGATTTACATGCATCTGTATGATACACTGGTGCTAGCCAAAAGTGAAGAGCTAGAGTACTATCGTGTGAATCAGGGATGATTGTGAAGGACAATGGTGAGGGAAAATACTCCAGAGAGCAAAACTTGAGGCAGTATGTCGGTGGGTCACTCTGTCTGAAGGGAGAGATTGCCAAAAGTACAGATCTATACTGATTCATGGGCAACTGTAAACAGTTTAAGCGGATGTTCAGGATTTGGGGGCATTAGGATTAAAAGATTGGTGACAAGGAAGTCTAGGGAAGAGTTATGTGGCTGACCCTCTCAGAATGGGATAGACTATGAAGATATTGTGTCCCATGTAAATGTGCACCAAAGGACATTCACTGCAAACGAGGATCTTAATAATCAGACAGAAAAAAAAAAAAAATGATGTGCTTTGTGGCTGTCAGTCAGCTTCATTCCCCAGCCATCTCTCCATAGACCCATGAACAAATTGACCATGGTGGCAGAAACAGAAGTTAAACATGGGCTCAAAAGCATGAACTTCTTTCCAGCTAGTGTTACTGCTAAGTCTCAAATCTGCCAACATCAGAGACCAATACGGATTCTCTGAACTGGAACCACATGTGTAGAAGAATGCAAGTAAAGTGGGTGCTAAAGGGGTGGAATGTGCCAGGCATCAATTCATTGCTTCTCAGCTCCAAACTCACCTTTCCTTGCCTTGCTTTGCAACATGAGAGCTAGATTTTGTACACATTTCTTGCCACCTTGCACAAATGTTAAGCTTCATCAGTAGTGAGAGCTGGAAGGACACTATAGAAGGAAGGGTCTTCCCATCCTGGTTCTGGTGTGCTTTCCCCAGCTTGCTTCTGTAGTACAAAATGATGAAGAACATATTGGATACCCAGCAGTGCTCACTTGTTGTGCATTTTAGTATTAATTTAATGGGCAGTTTCCAGTGAGTTTCATGAGTTCCCCAGGTGGCTTCCCAGAAAGTGTTACAGGTGTTCCAGGGAGCAGGTTACTGGAGTGATTTATTAACATCATCTTCATGAGTGATTTCTCCATGAGTTTCACCATCATCCCAGAGGTCAGCTTCCCAGTGAGTTCAGCTGGCACCCTTGTGAGTCTCCCAGTTCCTTTAGTGGGTGGCTTCCCATTGAGTTACACCAGAACATGAGAGACTGGTCCCCTGCTTGCCAGCCCTGAACTGAGGCACCTCAGTGATCTTCTTCACCATTTGATGTGCTACAGCCTCTCCATTTTCCACAAGGCATGGGTCTCAGCTGTGCAGGAGTAAGCCCCTCTCCCAATGTGTTCATTTCTTGGACGTTATGCTTCAATCCTAAAGGTAGTGTCTGTTCCCTGTATTTACTAGATCTGAAGTCTTTAGAGGTGTTTTTACTGCTTAGTAGTTACATTTTTTTCTAATTCTAATGACTCTTTATATTAAAACTTTCCTCTTTAAATTACTGTGTGGTTTCTGTCTCACGGATAAGCCAAAACTGATACAAAAGGTATTCCTTACACTAATTGAAACAGATTAATTTTGCCTATTTGAGAACTTCATATAAACAGAATCATACAGTATGTATATTTTATAAGTGGCTTTCTTCACTCAGTATAATAATTTGTGATTCATTAATGTTGTGGCTATCAGGAGTTACTAGAAGTTTGTTTTTACTGCAGAGTAGCATTTCATTGAGTAAACTACCATAATTTGTTTATCTATGCTTTTGTTGATGGACATCTGGACTGATTTTACTTTGGGGTTATTATGAATGAAACTGTTATGAACATTTCTGTATGTCTTTTTATTTTATGTATGTTTTCATTTCTCTTCTTTTCATTTCTAGCGAGTAAGTACCTATGAGTGAGTTGTTGGCACCAAAAGTAGGTGTATGTTTAACTTTATAAAGATACTTGCCAAACTCTTGTGATTAAACCATTTTACGTTACCACAAACAATATATAAGGGATCAGCAAGAGTTTTGCTTCTTCCTTTCCAGTTTGGATTCCTTTTATTTCTTTTTCTTGCCTCATTTCTTTGGCCAAAACCTTCAGTACTATGTTGAATGGGAGTGATGAGAGTGGGCACCCTTATCTTGTTCCTGTTCTCAGAGGGATGACTTTCAATTTTTCCCCATTGAGTATGATGTTGGCTGTGGGTTTGTCATATATGGCCTTTATTATGTTGAGGTACTGTCCTTCTCTGCCCATTTTAATCAGAGTTTTTATCATAAATCGATGTTGCATCTTGCCGAATGATTTCTCTGCATCTATTGAGATGATCATGTGATTTTTATTCCTCATTTTGTTAAGTGGTGTATCACACTGATTAATTTGTGGATGTTGAACCATCCTTGTGTCCCTGGAATAAAATCCTACTTGATCAAGGCGTATGATCCTTTTAATGTATTGCTGTACTCGGTTTGCTAATATTTTGTTGAGGATTTTTACATCTATGTTCATCAGCAATATTGGCCTGTAATTTTCCTTCTTTGTGTTGTCCTTGTGTGGTTTTGGTATCAGGGTAATGTTGACCTCATAGAATGAGTTAGGAAGTATTCCTTCTTCTTCAATGTTTTAGAATAGTTTGAGGATAGGTATTAAATCTTCTTTGAATGTTTGGTAGAATTCTCCAGAGAAGCCATCTGGTCTTGGACTTTTGTTTTTTGGGAATATTTTTGATTACCGTTCCAATCTCTTTACTTGTGATTGGCCTATTCAGATTCTATATTTCTTCTTGATTCAGTTTTGGGAGGTTTGTGGGTCTAAGAGTTTATCCATTTCTTCTAGGTTATCCAATTTGTGGGTATATGTTTTTCAGTGTTTTCTTCTAATCCTTTGTATTTCTGCAGTATCTGTTATAATTTCTTCTCTTTCATTTCTAAGTTTATCTATTTAAGCCTTATCTATTTTTTTCTTGGTGAGTCTGCCTAAGGGTTTGTCAATTTTATCTTCTCAAAGAACCAGTTCTTAGTTTCATTGATCCTTTCTAACATTTTTTTAGACTCTATTTCATTTATTTCTGCTCTAATTTTTATTTCCCTTTTTCAACTGACTTTGGGCTTTGTTTGTTCTTCTTTTTCTAGTTGTTAGGTGTAGCTTAAGATTATTTACTTGATATTTTTCCTGTTTTTTGAGGTGGGCCTGTATTGCTATGAATTTCCCTCTTATAACTGCTTTTGCTGCATCCCAGAAGAGTTGGTATGTTGGATTTTCATTTTCATTTGTCTCCAAGTATTTTTTGATTTCTCCTTTAATTTCTTCATTGATCCAATGGTTGTCCAGTAGCATGTTGTTTGGTCTCCATATATTTGCCTATTTCCTGGCTTTTTTCTTGTGGTTGATTTCTAGTTCATAGCATTGTCATTGGAAAAGATGCTTGATATGATTTCAACCTTCTTAAATTTACTGAGGCATGCCTTTTTCCCCCAAATATGTCTATCTTTGAGAATTTCCATGTGCACTTGAGAAGAATGTTTATTCTGCTGTTTTTGGGTGAAATGTTCTATATATATCTGTTGAGTCCATCTGCTTAAGGGTTTAATTTAAATCCACTATTTCTTTGTTAACTTCCTGTCTGGATGATCTGTCTATAGATATAAGTGGGGTGTTGAGGCCCCCAACTATTATTGTGTTTCTGTTAATTTCTCCCTTTAGGTCTGTTAATAGTTGCTTTATATACTTGGGTGCTCCTGTGTTAGATGCACATTTATTTATAAGTGTTATGTCCTCTTGGTGGAAAGTCCCTTTTATCATTATATACTGCCCTTCTTTTTCTCTCCTTGTCTTTTTTATCTTGAAGTCTGCTTTATCTGATATAAGAATGGTAACACCTGCTTTCTTCTGTTTGCCATTTACTTGGAGTATCACTTCCATCCCTTCACTCTGAGCCTATGTTTGTCTTTAGAGCTGAGATATGTCTCCTGGAAGTGGCATATTGCTGAATCTTGTTTCCTAATACATCCAACTAGTCTGTGTCTTTTGATTGGAGAAATCAATCCATTTACATTTAGAGTGATTATTCATATATGAGGGCTTAATACTGTCATCTTATCTCTTGTGTTCTGGTTGTTCTATATTTCCATTGCTTCTTTTCCTTTGTATTTTTGACTGCCATTTCATTTTGGCTGTTTTCTCTGTAGGTTTTCTCAGTTTTCTTTTTTTTTATGAATTGTGGCTGTGCTATGATTTTGTATTTAGTGGTTACAGTGAGGTTTGTATGAAAGATCTCACAGATGAGATAGTCCCTTTTCTGATAGCCTCTTCTCTCCACTAGCCTTAGCAGGTTCCATCCCTTTCCTCTTCCTCTTCTGACTTATTGTTGTTACAAATTATTCTGTTTTGTTTTGTGAGTTTGTGACCAAGTTGAAGTGTTTATAGTTAATTTTGATGCTCCCCTTACCTTTATCTTTTAAGTTATAATTAAGTATGTGTTACCCTCTTCTGAAAGAGAGCTACAGTTTTCTTATTTTGTCTGTCTATTTCCTTGATCAAAGCTTTGTAGACCTTTGCCTTTTTTTTTTCCAGGTATGAGGGCATCATTAATCATTTCTTGTAGGGGAGGTCTAGTGGCAAAGAACTCCCTCAGCTTTTGTTTATCTGGGAAAGTTTTTATTTCTCCATCATATCCAAAGGATAGATAGTTTTGCTGGACAGAGTATTCTCAGATGGGAGTTTTTGTCTTTCAGTATTTCGAATATATCATTCTGTTCTCTCCTAGCTTGTAAGGTTTCTGCTGAGAAATTCGCTAAAAGCATGATAAGCATTCCTTTGTAGGTTATTTTCTTCTGCCTTGCTGCTATTAATATATTTTCTTTGTCATTGACTTTTGCCAGTTTTACTGTTATATGCCTTGGAGAAGGTCTTTTTGCATTGATGTAATTAGGAGTTCTATTGGCTTTATGAATTTGTAAGTCTGGTTTTTTCCCCAGGTTTTGGAAGTTTTCAGCAATTTGAACAAGCTCTCTGCTCCTTTCTCTCTCCCTTCTCCCTCTGGAATACCTATAATCCTTATGTTGCTTTTCCTAATTCAGTCAGATATTTCTCAGAGAATTACTTCATTTTTAAAAAATCTTACTTCTCTCTCCTCCTCCACCTGAAGAATTTATATATTTCTATTCTCTAACTCACTAATATTTTCCTGCATAACATCAGCTCTATTTTTAAGAATTCTAGATTATTTTTTATCTCATTAATTGTATTCTTCAAATCCAGAATTTCTGCTTGTTTTTGTTAATAGTTTCAATCTCTTTGGTGAAGTATTCCTTCTTTTCATTCATTTTATTGCTGAGCTCTTTGTCTTCCTGAGCTTTCTTGTGACTCACATTTCTTTATGACAGCTATTTTGAATTTTCTGTCATTTAGATTGTAAATTTCTGTGACTTCAGGGTTGGTTTCTGGAGATTTGTCATTCTCCTTGTGCTCTGAATTATTGTTGTAGTTTCTCAAGGTTTTTGATGAGTAATCTTTTGCCAGGGAACTTGAGGTGGTATCAGCTCACAGATTCCACCTGCAACCACTAGGGTGAAGCAATAGCTGTGTTTCTGATCCCACCTCATCTGCTGGATGTTGTGTGGCTATGGTGGTCCCAGCCATCGGGAAAGAATTCACATGCAGACTCAGGGCTTCTCCTGCACTCAGGTGCATTCCCACATGTGGGACCACAGTGATACCATGGGCACCAGCATGCATGCATATATCTGCCACCACCTCTTCTTACAGTTCTTACCACTGTGCTTGGTGGGTGGGGCTTCTACATGGGGTCCAAGTATGGGCCACTCGTTAGAACCACAGCAGCAGGGTGGGCTCTCCCACCAGTCAGGAGAGCATTGATCTTGGGCCCTAGGCTGCACTGCCCCTTCCCACAGTCACAAAGAGGCATGCTCCAACTTTCAGAGCAGCATCAGTACTATGGGTGCTTGTGCCAGCCAAGAAGGTGTTCAAGAGTGTCCACAGGGTTGCTGGGGAAGGGAGGGTTTCACTCAACTATCTGCAACACTTCTCTGGGCTCCAGTCCATCCACCTTCAGAGGTATAGCTCCATGGACCTCTCAGGTGTCCTGTTGTGCTGTCTGGCTATACTTCATTATTTGATGAATGTCCATTTAGTTGTAGCAAAAAGGGAGAGATAAAGGGAACTGCTCCCTCTGCCATGTTGCTGATGTCACTCTATAGGATTTCTTTTTTGTTATTTTACTTCCAGAATGATTTATCATCATCACCTTCATTGTCATCATTATCATTATTATCAGCAGCAGTAACATCACCATTATTTCATGCTGTCAATCCTTATTTAGGTTTACCAATATGCACATCAATTTCTGCACTGACCATTCCTTTGGTATTTTATCTTTACTTTCTGGGTTTATTTTCTTATGTTGTAAATTATATTATTTAGTAATATACCTTATTTCAGCAAGGGTTTTCTTTTTTCTCTCAATCTGTGTCTGTAAGCAAATTTATTTCACCCTTCTTGCCTGATGGTACAGGTGGATATATAATTCTATTTGATAGTTATTTTAATGTATCACTTGAGATTTTTTTTCATTGTCTTATAACTTAAATCTTTTTCACATGAAAAGCCAGCTCTAATTCTCATGGTCATTAATTTCTAAGTAATCTATCTTTTTCTCTCTTTGTAATCCAGTAATTTGGTCATTAATATCAAACAGAGATAGGAGATGAACCATTTCTTGTTTTGAAGAAGGGTGATGGAATTGAGATCCATGAATAAAATAAAAGTACAAAAGACTTTCCTCTTTATTATTCACCAGATTACCAACCCTCAATGAAAGATATTAGTGAGAAAATATGTTTGCTTATGGAAATACCACTGGACTTCTTATCCCTACCAAATCCAAACCTCTAGAGATGGACATGACTCCTATCCAGGTCATACACTATTCTCACAGATTAGGCTCAGCTGAATATGAATTCACATGTTAAAATCATAAAAAATAACACTGGGGAAAAATCCATCATGCATGACTGCAAATTATTTTCAAGAATATGCCAGACATCATATCATTTCTTTCATAAGTATTATTTTCATATGTACACCACACTACTCAAATGTATACATCTCATCTTAGACAACACCCATTTCCATTACTTGCTTGATTTTTCTCCATACCATGTATCATTACCTAATATCAATATCAATATCTAATATCAATTACTTATTTGTTTATTTTCTCTCTCCAATCTCCATTAGAATGTGAGGTCCATGGGGAGCTTTATATGTTTGGTTCATTGCAACATCTACAGTGATTGTTATGACAGTATTGGCACATATAGTGTTCAACAAATATTTGATGAATGAGAAAATTTATTCTCTTGTGCTAAAAAATACAATGTTATGAGACTTGTCTTTACTAAACATACATCATTCCTCATAGCTACAAATGATGAATCTAGCCAACTTGAGGGATAAAATAAATCACTGGTGAGGAGTGGGGTTTATTTTGCGTTATCCTTACAAAGGGGATGAATCACAAACATCTACTTTCTAGCATGCTTAGAAGGTAAACTTAAAACACTTTAAAAACATCCAATTTACATTTCTGAAAAAGGAATAATCAATCACATATTTAATCTAACAATACTTGCATGCACCTGCCAACAGACAAATACATTCATTAAGCCTATAGAAGAATGTATGCATGTGGAAAAAATACTGCATTCACATTACTAGAAAAAGAAAGAGAATTTTATGTACAAATGTGCCCACTGGTATTACTACTGAATACTAATAACATATCAGTACCCTGAAGTGACTAAATATATGCCAAAGTGTGCTCACTGTTTCAATAATTTTAAATAATTTCAACAAATAAAAGTATTTCATAACTCATTCTTCATTCAGAGAGGTTTCTTCATAGTCTCCTTGGGGATTCAATGAGGACTAGCTTTCCTCTATCATACTTTGTAGATAGCCTTGGGCTTATTGTGAATTTTCATGGTTGATTTTATTTTATATGAATGCCAGGATCATATACTTTCATTTCAATTCATTGTTTCTGGCTTTAGCCTGACCTTTTGGTTTTATTTTTATTGCCCTTTTCTCAACCATCAACAATCTTGGTTTTACTGGAACAGAGTAATCATTTTAGTGACTTTGGAAAAGTAAGGTAATTAAGACTCATTTTAGTTTGAACGTAAGTACTTTGAACCACAAAGTTAGGGTACTTTTCAAAGCATTTGAGTGTCCAAAGGTCACATATGAAAGTGAATATGTGACATGACGTAGGTCTGGAAGATAAAAGTATAGACAATATTATCCTTGGATTCTGTTTCTGTTCAGAATAGAGGGCATCTGTTGGGAATAGTGGGCATCTTTGACTCTCTTCTAATAACCAATTCTGTAATTGACACATTTTCAGGTCCCTGGACCTCATGTTCCCAAAGCAGAAGATGGGAATCAAACCATGAAGCCTCTTCTTTATAAATGTTTATATATAATAGCCAAATTACCTTCAAAGGACTTAGTTATCTTGGAAATAGCTGCATTTATAACTTTCATTCTTTTCATTTCCCACTATAAATAATTAACAGAAGAGAGAGGGAGAAAAAATATAGTAATCTTAAAAAGTCATCTTTGTACAATTTGCAAAGAGACAATTTAAACAGGAGAGCTCAAAAATAAATAAATAAAATGAAACAAACAGACTGAAACAGAAATTTCACTATTGTCAACAATAATAGATTGTCTAAATGATGCAAAAGTTCACTAAACCTCTACAGTCTTGGACATTGGTGTAGACATCAGGAAAAAATCCTGAATGATGAATAGAAGAGATAAAATTTTATCAAATGAAAAAAATTGATACTCTATGAAGTTATATTTCCAAATTTCGTGACTCAAAGAATTGATTTTAATTTAATATATGTACTTTGTGTATTTGAATTCAAATCACAGAGCAAAGCAGGAACTTTAAAAACCGTGACTAAACAGATGAGAGTAAAATCCATCAATATCTATAACAGGAACATTTGAATTAAAACTTTTTCTCTAAAGAGCATTTAATTAAACAAGTTTTAATGTACTAATTCACAAATTTTCATTAAGCACTTAAAAAATCCCACCCCTTTGATAAGTGATAGGAATCTAGTAAATGAATAAAGTCCCTTATTTCCCACATTCTTCCAATGGCAGGAGAGGACTGTAAACAAAATTTTTCAATAAAATGTGCCAAGAGGAAAGAACAATGGAGGTGGTGAAGAAAATTGTGAATTTTCATGAGGAACAGTAAACGAAATCTTCAAAAAAAGAACATACATGACCAAAGATTTAAAGTTTAAGCAGAGTCTGCTATGCAGTTTGAGGGGACAGGAGGATTCTAGTTGTAGAGAAAGCATGAACAGAGGTTCAGAAGGATTAAGATGTTTAAGAAAACGCATTTCAGATTTTGCTTTTATAAATAATACATCAAAAACATTTTTGTGCCTTAATTTTATGATTTACGAAGAACAGACTCCTAAAAGTGGAGTACTGTCTTAAAGGGTACAGTCACTTCTAAGAATATTAATGTTGTCCTTATTACTATTGATATTGCATGTTTTTTCCATGACCCTTAACTACAGTACTTTTTGTGCGATAATATTTAGATGGCACAACTTTTTATATGTTTATCTTTCAATATTGTAAATGAAAAAAGGTTAAACTTCCTTTTCCTTCATCAGAAATCTGTTCTTTGCATTTGGAGAGTTGTAAAAATTTCTCTATATTTATTTTAGGATTATTCACTTACGTAATTTGTATCTTTTTCCTTTATACCCCGTGTGATTCAGTGAGACGATTCAAATTAGGATCCACATGCTTCAGTTCAGAGAAATTTTAAAATTATTTCTTACATTAGTACTTCTCCATCAGTATCTTTATTTATTTCTAGGACTCCTATATTTAAATAACAGTTCTCTGGAATGTGTCTTTGAATTCACTAATTGTTTTTCACTCTTTATTTATATTATTTTCTTGCTTCTCCAATCAACGACATATTCCTTCCACTCAGACTGTTTGCTTTTGTATTGTTATTGTTGTCTTAAATAGTCTTTGGGATATAATTAAGTCTCTTTGAAAATTTGCTGTTGTTTTTGTTAAAGTTCTTTTTTTTTCATATCTCTTACTCCTGTTTCGACAGCATCCTTCTTTGCTAATTTTCAACTTGTTTTTTCTCATTCCCCTGTCTGAATCTCTTTACTGTTTACTTGTTCATACGTGTTTTTCTTCAAACATTTTCAAACATCCATAGAAGTCAGGTGTTGGCATCTCTTGGTCAGTGACAGATAAGCTGCATAAGAATATATTACTGTTTCTGATCTTGTAGACACAATCAAAAGTCTAGTAACTCGCTACCTGATGAGGCTGGAGTAGGAAACCTCTATCTCTAGAGTTCTCAGTGCAAAATTAGAATCCTCTACCATTGTAAGACAGGGGAGCAACTCGGCCCTCCAATAAAGTTTCCTGTGGTTTTCCTGAATTGATAAGATTTAAAGCCACTCCCACAGCTCACCTGGAGTAAACAGTTTTTGTCCATGGCTTCTCCTTTGCAGTGGTTCCTCAGCTCTCACTTGGTGCCAGGAATAATGGACTTTTATATCCCTTTTTGGCCCTTGAGAACTTGGAAGTACTCAACCTCCTCAGATGTACCTTCAAGCTCCACATTATGACCTTTATTTGTTGCCTTATTGCAAAAGGTGATTTGGGAAGAACCAAAACTAAGACTACACTCTTTTTAAATGATAACTAACTATTAGTTATTTCATGTTTCAATTCCTTTTCCTTTTCCCTTTGCTGTCTGGTTGTGAGCTTAAGTATATAATGTGGTCTGATCGGGAAGGGACACTTTTGAAGACTGAGTCTAATGGTTTAGATGGAATGAATCTCTCCATGACTGGTTATTGCCTAGAAATATCAGTTTCCTTTAGAGGTCAGGTGGTCAAAGCTGAAGTCATCAATTATCGTTTTCTGAGTTTTATTAGAGAATTTCTTGCTAATGTAATTAATAATAGTAGCTGTTCTCAACTAAATTAAACCACGGTATCAATTTCAGTGTGTTATAATGACAATTAGCGAAACTCAATAGAAATCTAATACTTTTATTTCCTGTTGCTGCAAGTCTATATTGTGGCCTCAAATTATTACTCATTATAACTCTCAGTTATTATTATTACAACTCTCTTTTATGTTTTAATTCAACAATAAGAATTTATGTAGAATATACAATTACTTTATTTAACTACAACTAAAACTAAAATGCTTTCATAAATAGAGTAATAGTTGAAATGGGAACAATAATCAAAATGAGAATGATATATATTGAAACAAATAAAAACTAAAATGTACTCGTTTGTGCAACTTACACACTCTGATTATAATGAGAGTCATAAAGAGGAAAATAATCAAGTCTCCAGTAGATTAACTGCTCCATATTTCAAGAGCATTGTTTGACTTCACAATTTGTGTTTCCATTATTGAGTAGAATAAACATTCATACACATCTATTAATGTTCTTATACCATTTAAACAGAAGAATTTTCTTTATTTTATGTTAAATAAACCATATGGAGACTTGTTATTTAAGTTGCAAATGGGCATTGAGAGAAAAAAATACAATGCTTACCATAGCCAACTAAAATATGTTTGAGATTTTGTGTAGTAGCTGGATCTAGAGGAAATTATGTGGAATGTTTCTTTTGAATGTTGAAAATCAAGTAATTGACAGTTGAAAGTCTTTAATGAAAGTGTTATTTTAATCAATAAGCACATATGGACAGAACATGCAGTTCTGTATACTAGAATTTTTTTTATAATACTGCATCACTCAGATATGATACAGATCAACTTATAATAATACAAAGCAAAAAATAAAATATAACAGATAACTTGTGAGATGGAAGTTAATACTGCTCTCTAAGGATAGTCTTGTAAATGGAGCTATTTATAATTATTATATTTTATACTATTTTGTATCATATATCATGTTATTTTGTGAAATACTTAAAGTATTTGGATTATAATCTGATAATATTAGTAACCACATATTAAAATATTTAAATTTTGTTTCTTCAGAATAAGATGAAGTACTATAAAATGATGGTTAACTATTTGATATTATAAATGTGAAACCAGCACCTTTAAACATTGAATCATACATTATATATTTGGTGAGGGTTTGAGCAGTAGAGTGTAGATGTGAATGAACATTTGAACCAACTGCCCAACATCCCCCTTAAAATATTCTTAAGGGAAATTTTATTGATAAGATTCAGTCTAGAGAAGAAAGAATGTCCCAGTATACAAAGTAATATTGTGCAAAATAACTGAAGGAATCTCTAGTGCAACAATAAATGTCAAGGACCCAAAGTAGCACAACTTGGAGCAGCATCACAAGATTCCGCAATTGAGTTATGAAGCACAGCAACAGATTAAAACAACCACCCTGCTGTAGTCAAAAGTCGAGGGTGGTTGAAGTGGAACAAAAGGGGAAGGAAACAAACTGACTCAAGAAGAATGACATCAGCAAGATGGCCAAAAAGGAGTTTCCAGTGCTTGTTCTTTCATGGAAACATCGTTTGAACAACTACCCATGCATAAAGATACCTTCACAAGACCTAAGGAATCTAGGTGAAAGATTTCAGCACCTAGGTGGAGGACAAAAAGAGGAAAAGATGCTTTGAAGATGGTAGGAAGGTCCGTTTCACATTACCCATGTCACTCCTTCCCAAAGCCCTGGCAGCACGCTATGGAAAAACATAACCTCTTTGTGGGGAAAGGAGAGTGAAGTGAGCACCCAACTTCACCTGGGACCTGAGGACCAGGCCTGCCCCAGTGAAACCAGTGTTAGTCTGGCTCCTACAGCTCCAGGCTTCAAGGTGGCCTCAGTGTCAAATAAGCTCTTGTAGACTCAGATGCCAGGCAAGTCCTAGCTCCAGCTGGCCTCTGCAAACCCAGGTGCCAGATTCACCCCATTATCAGACTAGCACCTACTGGCCCAACCTCCAGAATTTCAGAAAGGAATCAAAGCATACCACTCAAAAAGAATTATGAA
Organism: Equus quagga; assembly: GCF_021613505.1. NCBI lineage: Eukaryota > Metazoa > Chordata > Mammalia > Perissodactyla > Equidae > Equus > Equus quagga. The sequence goes on along the minus strand of NC_060269.1, from coordinate 51,846,865 downwards.
ACCATAAAGAGAGACAGTGAGAGAGAAAGAAAGGAGCAAACAAACTAAAAAACAGAAAATAATTAACAAAATGGCAAAGTAAATCCTTACCTCTCAGTAGTTACTTTAAATATAAATGAATTAAATTCTCCAATCAAAACAGAGTAGCTGAATGAATTTTTTTAATTAAAAAAACAAGATCCAACTATATGTTGCCTACAAGAGATTCACTTTAGCTTTATAGATATACATATGCTGAAAGTGAAGAGATGGAAAAAGATATTACATAAAATGATAACCAAAAGAAAGGAAAAGAAGTGATACTTATATCACACAAAATAGACTTCAAGTCAAAAACTGCCCCAAAAAAGACAAAGAATAACATTATGTAATGATAAAGGGTCAATTCATCAAAAGGATATAAAAATATGTACCCAACATCAGAGCACCCAAATATAAAGCAAACATTGATAGAACTAAAGGAAGAAATAGACAGCAATCCAATAATAGTAGGGGACTTCAATACTCCACTTTTGGTGATGAATGGATGGATCATCCAAACAGAAAGTTAGTAAGGAATGGCAAACTTGAAACACACTATAGAACATATGAATGTAATTGACATATACAGAACATTCTATCCAACAGCAACAGAATACACATTGTTTTCAAGTTCATATGGAACATTCTCGAAGATTGATCATATATTAGACCACAAAACAAGTCTTAACAAATTTAGGAAGATGAAATCATATCAAGTATCTTTACCAATCACAACAATCTGAAACTAAAAGTCAACAACATGAAGAAAAGTAGAAAATTCACAAATGTGGAAATGAAAGATCACACTTCTGAACAACTAACAGGTCAAAGAAGAAATCAAAAAGGAAATAAAAACTTATCTTGAAACAAACAAAAACGGAAACACCATATCAAAACCTATGAGAGGCAGCAAAAACAGTTCTAAGAGAGAAGTTTATATAGATAAACACCTACATTAAGAAAAAAGAAGGATCTCAAATATACAACCTAACTTTAAATCTCAAGAAACTAGATAAAGAAGAACAAACCAAGTCCAAAAGTTAGCAGAAAGAAAGACATAACAAATATTAGAGTGGAAATAAATGAAATAAAGACCAGAAAAACAATAGAAAAGATCAATGAAACAAAGAGCTGTCTTTTTGAAAAGAACAAAATTGGCAAATTTTAGCCAGACTAACAAAGAAAAAAAAAAGGAGAGACTCAAGTAAACACCATTATAAATAAAACGAGATATTACAAGAGACTACTATGAACAATTATGTACCAACAAACTGTTTCACCTAGAAGAAATGGGTAAATTGTAGAAATATCAAACCTATCAAGACTGAATCACTAAGAAATAGAAAATCTGAACAGACAAATATTGAGTAAGGAAATTGAAGCAGTAATCAAAAACCTCCCAACAAAGAAAAGCCCAGGACCAGATGGCTTCACTAGTCAAGACTACCAAATTTTTTAAGGAAGAATTAACACGAGTCCTTCTCTAACTCTTCCAAAAAATTGAAGAAGAGGGAACGCTTCCAAACTTATTTTATGAGGTTAGCATTATCCTGATAGTAAAGCCAGACAAGGACACTACAAGAGAAGAAAATTACAGACGATTATCCCTGATGAACATAGGTGAAGAAATCCTCAACAAATTACTAGCAAACCAAATTCAACACACATTAAAAGGATCACACACTGTGATTAAGTGGGGTTTATCCCTGAACTGCAAGGATGGTTCAACATATACAAATCAATAAATGTGATACAACACATTAACAGAATGATGGGAAAAAATCATGAGCATCTCAATATATGCAAGAAAGGCATTTGACAAAATTTAACATCCTTTTATGGTAAAACATCTCAACGAATTAGGTGTAGAAGGAATGTACCTTAATGTAATAAACGCCATATATTACAAATCCACAGCTGACTTCATACTCACTGGTGAAAAGTTGAAAGCTTTTCCTCTAAGATTAGGAACAAAGCAAGGATGCCCAATCTTGCCAGTTCTATTCAGTATAGTACTGCACGTCCTCTCCAGAGCAACTAGGCAAGAAAAAGAAATAAAAATAATCCAATTCAGAAAGGAAGAAGTAAAATTGTCTTTGTTTGCAAATGACATAATCTTAGAAACAGAAAATCCTAAAGACTCCACCAATAAACTGTTAGAACTAATGAACACAATGAGAAAGTTGCAGGGTGCAAAATCAATATACAAAAATCAGTAGCATTTCTACACACTAACAACAAACTACAGAAAAAAGAAATTAACAAAACAATTCCATTTGCATTAGCCTCAAAAAAAAAACAAAAAAAACTTAGAAATAAATTCACCAGGAAGGCAAAAGATCTGTGCCTGGAAAACTGTGGAAGACATTTAATAAGACGTAAATAAATGGAAAGCTATCCCGTGTTTATGGATTGGAAGACTTAATATTGTTAAAATGTCTATACTGCCCAAAGCAATCTAAAGATTCAATGCAATCCCTATGAAAATTCCAACGGCATTTTCACAGAAGTAGAAAAAAAAGCACTCCTAAAATTCATATAGAACCACAAAAGGCCCCAAATAGCTAAGCAATCTTGAGTAAGAAGAAAAAGCTGGAGTCAGCATACCGCCTGGCTTCAAAATATACCACAAAGATATAGCATGGTATTGGAATAAACACAGACATATAGACTACAGGGGTAGAACAGAGACCCCCATTAGAATAAACTTAGAATAAATTCACACATTTACAGTCAATTGATCTTTGACAGTGGTGCCAAAAGCACATCATAAGTAAAGCACAGGCTCTTCAAAAGATAGTTTTGGGAAAACTGGATATCCACAAGCAGAAAAATGAAATTAGACCCCTATATCATACCATATGCAAAATGGATTAAAGATTTAAATATAAGACCTGAAACCATAAAACTACTAAAAGAAAACATAGGGGGAAATCAACCAGTCGGATTTTATCAAACTAAAATGCTTCAGCACTGCAAAGATGTATAGGAAATATCATATTCCTTCTGTGTTTCTTCTTTACTACTCACACATAACACTTCCCTTCTGACGCTTCTGGTTACCAAATGTGTGAGGGTTTTCTCCACACCAAAAATTCTCTGATACCAGCTGGGTTTCCTACAATTTAACTGAATTCTGACACTATATACCCAAAGATAACTTCAGATTCCACAGGTTGAGGGCTTAGTCCCACAGACTGTCAGCCCCCTTCAGATGCCAATCTCAAGTTCCAGGTTGTCACCTGTACTTCTCACTGACAGGGTATAAATCAGGGTTCCCATGACCCCCTCCTTGTATTTGACCATTTGCTAGATGGTTCATAGACCTCAGGGAAACACATCTACCAGTTTATTATAAAAGGATATGATAAAAGATACAGATGAATATGCAGATGAAATAAATACATAGGAAAGGTATGTAGGAAGGTTATAGAGATTCCATGCCCTCTCCACATATACCACTCTCCCAGAACTTCCACATGTTTAGCAATGTAGGATCTCTCTGAACCCACACTGCTGGAATTTTTCTGGAGGCCTCATCATGTAGCCATGATTAATTATTAACTCCATTTCCAGCCCCTTTCCCATTTCTGGAGAATGAGGGGTGAGGCTAAAATTTCCAAGCTTCTATTCATAGCTTGGTCTTTCTGGTAATGAGTCCCAGCTTGAACGTATCCAGGAGTCCACCAAGGGTCACCTCATTAGAACCACAGACATTTCTATCACCTGGGAAGTTACAAGACTTTAGGAGCTCTGTGCCAGGAACTGGAGGCAAAGGCCAATATATATATTTTTTCTACTAATTCACAAAAGGAAACAATCAAAAAAGTGAAGCAACAACCTACAGATTGGGAGAAATATTTGCAAATGATACATCTGATTAGGGCTTAATATTCAAAATGTATAAGGACCTCAAACAATTGAATAGCAAGAAAACAAATTATCTAATTTTGAAAATTGAGCAAAGGATCTGAATAGACATTTCTTGAAAGAAGACATATGTATGGCCAAAACATTTATGAAAAAATGCTCAACACCAATAATCATCAGGTAAATGCAAATCAAAACCATAAAGAGTTATCTTCTCACACCTATTAGAATGACTATCATCAAAAAGACTGAAAACAAGGGCTGGCCCCGTGGCCGAGTGGTTAAGTTCGCGTGCTCCGCTGCAGGCGGCCCAGTGTTTCGTTGGTTCGAATCCTGGGCGCAGACATGACACTGTTCATCAAACCACGCTGAGGCAGCGTCCCACATACCACAACTAGAAGGACCCACAACGAAGAATATACAACTATGTACCGGGGGGGCTTTGGGGAGAAAAAGGAAAAAATAAAATCTTTAAAATAAAAAAAAGACTAAAAACAAGTATTGGCAAGGATGCTGGTACAGATTTTGTGGGAATATAAAGTGGTACAGCCATTATGGAAAACAATATGACAGTTCTTCAAAAATCTGAAAATAGAACTACATTGTGATCCAGAAATCTCACTTTTCGGTATATATACAAAGGAAATGAAATCAGAATCTCAAAGATGTATCTACACTGTCATGTTCATTTCAGCATTAGTCACAATAGCCAAGATATGGAATCAATCTAAATGTCCACTGATTGTTGAACGGATAAAGAAAATGTGATATATAATGGAATATTATGCAGTCTTAGAAAAGAAAGAAATCCTTTCACTTGCAACAACGTGGATGAAGCTGGAGGACATTATGCTAAGTGAAATAAGTCAAGCACAAAAGACAAATACTACATGATCTCACTTGGAATCTAAAAAAGTCAAACCCACAGAAGCAGAGAGTACAATAGTGGTTGCCAGAGACTAAGAGCATAGCTACCATACAAGTATAAGTTTAAAAAATACTAAATATAGTTTAGAATTTTCTGGAGACCTGCTCTATTATCCAGATAAAAATCCTAAAAGTGTCTGTGCAAGAGAAAGTGACCCCAAATACCCAAAGATTTACAACACTGCTACATTGGCTTAGACATTTTTATATCATTTTAAAAGAAAGGCTATATATATATGCAGCATATTTTTTGGTGGCCTAACATGCTAAGTAAAAAAAAATTCAATATGACTCCCATTTCTGTAAATCATCAAAGCAATATTTTAAATGTAAAATTTCACTTAAAACTTACATTATATACAAATGGAGAGGGAATAAATATAATTACAGTTGCACCTGTCATCATAGATTAAAGGTTTTTCAAAAATAATTCCATTTTTAATAGTCTTCCAATTACTCCAATAGTTTGTAAAATAGTCTACATGCCAAATACTTGATTAATTTGAAGACTTGTAAAATAAAAAATAATTATTATAATTTATGTAAAACTATGTAAATTATTTTACTTAAAATTTGCCTGAAGCAGTCATTTTGAGATCCTGAGATTATTACAATATTATAACCACAATCCAAATGATTCTATTTACATCTTTCTATATATAATTATACACTCAGCTCCAATACACAGAGATCTGGAAGTTGTCACTCCTATTCTTGCATTAAGAAAAAATTGAAAAACTGAAAATCAATCACTTTGGTGGGTTCATCTGAGAACTGAGTTTTCAGGGCAAACTACCAAACTAAAATCTAGAGGGACAGGAGAACTCAAAGAGTCACAGCTGAGATCTGCTTACCTGAAGCAGGACACTTAAATAATAACTTTGACAAAGTTATGGAGCCTGAATATTGACTAGCTTGAGAGTGAGAAACTCCTGGGGCTGCAGTCTTAGAGGAGTCCCTGTGCTTTGATGATTTTTAACTCCAAAAACCCCACCAGGTTTTCATGGTAAAGAACCAAGAAAGATCCTCTTACAGCTTTGTCAGGAAGAAGGGAAGAGTAGCCCTTGTGAAACACACCAAAAGCATTTTCCATACCAATGGCTACACTTCAGGAGGAAAGACTTCACCAGTGCAATATCGTACCTGGGAATGGGTATTTCTCCAACTCCAGGATCTTCTAGCTTTCCTGTCTCAACTGAGAGACAAAAAGACTAAAAAAGACCTGTGAAGATCACAGTCTGAGGACATAGGCCCACTAAAAGATTGAGATTTAACTATAAGACTATACAGTGCTTCCCCCTCACTGCACCTTACCACCACACCAACCGAGCTCCTGTAATAGAACAGTGGATTAAAGCTGAAAGGGCTGCAAAATGAAGACTCTTCCAGAGGAGAGGTACTTAGGAAACTCAAAGTCAGCAGAGGCAACAAAAATGAGGAAACGAGAGGAAATTGAAGCCTCTGGCACCTGCAGCCACAACAAACATTAAACACAGACCAATCCTTACAGAGAATAACATAACAGCACATACAAAATGCCTATTTACCTCAGTACCTAGTATGTCATGTCTAATTTTCAATAAAAAACTTTAAGTCATGCTAAAAAGAAAGGAGAAAAAAAAGCAAAGTCTGAAGGAACAAAGCAAGCATCAGAACTGGATTAATATATAGCACAGATGTTGGAGTTATCAGACAGGGAATTTGAAATAACTATGATTAATATGTTAAGGGTTTTATGGAAAAAGTAGAAAATACACACAAAAAGATGGATAATATAAACACAGAGATAGAAACTCTAAGACAGAATCAAAAAGAAATGCTAGAAATCGAAAAGAACACAACAGAAATGAAAGAAGCCTCTAATGGGCTCATAAGAAGACTAGTGACAATCCAGAGACATGGGCCAACTAAAATGCTGACATTTAATCACAAGGTGATCGAGTGCTTCCCTTACTTCACCAAACGGACAAGACTCCAGTATAACAACAGTGGGTTTGAGCTGAAACTTCTGCAAGAGATGACTGCAAATCAAAAAGAGTAAAACAGAAATGAAGAATGTCTTTGATAGAGTCATCAGAAGACTGTATATAGCTAAGGAAATAAGTGAGCTTAAAGCAATATGAATATAAACTCCCCAAACTAAAATGAAAAGAGGAAAAAAGGAATCGAAAAATAGAACAGATCATCCAAGAACTCTAGGACAGTTTCAAAAGATGCAACATACAAGTAATTTGAACACCAGAAGAAGAGAGAACAGAGTAGAAGAAATATTTGAAATAATAATGACCTAAAATTTCCCCAAAATAATGACAGACACAAAACCACAGATTCAGGAAGCTCAGAGAACACCAAAAAACATAAATAGCAAAAAACAAAGAAGAAACTACGCTTAGGCATATTATATACAAACCATAAAAAGAGAAAACCATGAAAGAATCCAATAAATCTCCTACAGAGAAACAAGAATTAGAATTGCAGTGGACATATTTTCAGAAACCATGCAGGTAAAAAAATAGTTGGGTGAAGAATTTAAAGTATTGAGAGAAAAATACCACCAATTGAGATTTGAGAAATACCAATTGAGGAACACCACCAGCAAAATTATCCTTCAAAAGTGAAGAAGAAATCAGAGCTGGCCTGGTGGCGTAGTGGTTAAGTTCACACACTCTACTTCAGCCACCTGGGGTTTGTGGGTTCGGATCCTGAGCATGGACTTATACACTGCTCATCAAGCCATGCTGTTGTGGCATCCCACATAGGAAAAATAAGGGAGATTGGCACAGATGTTAGCTCAGGGACAATCTTCCTTACGAAAAAAAATTTTTTTACAGTGAAGAAGAAATAAAGACTTTCTTAAACAAACAAAAACCTGAGGGAATTCCTCCCTAGCAAACCTGCCTTGCAAGAAACGTTAAAAGAAGCTTTTCAGGGAGAAAGAAAATTACATACATTAGAAACTTAGATCAACATAGAAGAAGAACAATGGAGAAAAAATAAATTAAGGTAAAATAAAATCTTTTAATTTTCTTATTCTTAATTTATCTAAAAGATGACTATTTAAAGTAACAAATGCATTGAGTGATTAAAACACATGAAGAAAGAGAACTAATGACAGCAATGTCAAAGGAATGGAAGGAAAAAACAGAATATTCAGTTAGAAGTTATCTGCACCACATGTGAAATGATGTAGTGTCATTTGGAATTAGACTTACATTAGCTAAAAATATATGTTGAAAATTTGAGGGAAATGACTAAACAATTTTTTAAAAGAAGTATAATATGCTATGAGAGGATAGAAATGGAATCATATAAGAAGCTTAATTAAAACTAAGAAGGCAGGCAAAGAAGAAAAAAGAAACAAAAAACAAATGTGATAGAAAAATAAATTAAAACAGTAGATATTAATCTAATGCTATCAATCATCACTTTAAATGTGAAGAATATAATTATAGCAGTTAGAACTCAGAAATTGTCAGAGTGCATAAAACAAACATTGCCCAACTATATGTTTTCTACAAGACATCTATTTTAAATAGGGAAACACATTAGATTACAAGTCAATTGATGGAGAATGATAAACCATGTTAACACTAATAACAAGAAATCTGGAGTAGCTATATTAATTGCATACAAAACAGACTTCAGAACAAAGAAAATTATCAGGGAAAAAGTGGGCAGCACATAATGATAAACGGATCAGTTCTCTAAGATATAACAATCTTAAATGTGTGCACACCTAAAAACAGACCACTGAAATAGAAGAGGCAAAAGCAGACAGAATTGAAAGGAGATAAAGACAAATCTACTACCATAGTGGGAGACTTCACTCCTGTCTCAGTAATTGATAGATCAAGCAGGCAGAAAATCAATAAGGATATAGTTGACATGATCAGTACTATCAATCAACTTGATCTAATTGACATTTATAGACTACTCCAGCCAACAACAACAGATTACAGATTTTTCTCAAGCTACCATGGAACATTCACCAATATACACCATGTTATGGACCATAAAATACAGTTTAGCAAATTAAAAACAATAGAAATTATACAAAATATGTCCTCAGCATACAGTGGAATTAAACTAGAAACAAATAATAGACAGTAACCGGAAAATCTCAAAATATTTGGAGATTGAAAAATATACTTCTAAATAACACTTGGAGCAAAGAAGCTGTCTCAAGAGAAGCTAAAACATATATTGAGCTAATTAAAAGTTAAAAAGCAGCTTATCAAAATTTTGGAGATACAGCTGAAAAGTGCTCAGAAGGAAACATATAGCACTAAATGTATATATTAAGGAAAACAGAACGGTTTAAAATTAACAGACTAAGCTTTGTAGGAAACTGACAAAAAACATCAATTTAAGCCTAAGGCAAGCAGAAAAAAATAGATAATACAAATTAGAGCATAAATCAATAAAAGTTAAAATAGAAAAATCGACAAAACCAAAAGCTTTTTATACGAAAAAATTAATTGAATTGAATAACTTCTATCCAAGATACCCAGAAAAAAATATGGGAAGATACAAATTACCATTAGCAGTAAAGAAAGGTCTTCACTACTGATCCCATGAAGATTTTAGGGATAAGAAAAGAAGATTACAAACAATTGTATGCTCATCCTTTTTTTTTTTTTTTTTTTTGGAAGTTTAGCCCTGAGCTAACATCTGCTGCCAATTCTCCTCTTTTTGCTGAGGAAGATTGGCCCTGAGCTAACATCTATGCCCATCTTCCTCTACTTTATGTGTGGGACACCTGCCAGAGCATGACCTGATAAGTGATGCGCAGTTCTGCACCCAGGATCCAAACCAGGAAATCCTGGACCCCCAAAGCAGAGTGCACAAACTTCACTACACCACTGGGCTGGCCCTGGTATGCTCATCATTTTGATAACTTAGATGAAATTGGCCCATTCCTTGAAAGACACAAACTACAAAACGCACAAGGAGAAATAGATAATTTGAATAGGTCTACATATCTATTAAAGAAATTGAACAAACAACAATGTTAAACTAAAAAAGCACTAGGTCTGGGTGGTTTCACTGGTGAATTCTACCAAACGTTTAAGGAAATAATGATATCATTTCTACAAAAACTCTTCCAAAAGATATTTCCTAAGTCATCCTATGAGGTCAGCATTACTCTAACACCAAACCAGATAAACACATTTTAAAAAACAAAAACTATAGACAAATATTTCTTATGAATATAGATGCAATATCCTCAATAAAATATTAGCAAATTGAATCCAATAATGTATAAAAAAGAATGACACACCAAAACCAAGTGAGACTTATTCCAGATATGCAAGGCCAGTTCACCATTCAAAATTCAACCCACCACATCAACAGGTTAAAAGAGAAAAATTGCATGATCATATTAATCGATTCAGACATTTGGGCAAAATTCAATAACCATTTACGGTAAAAATTCTCAGCTAACTAGGAATAGAGAGGAACTTCCTCAACTGGATATGTATGACTACAAAATCGCGTGTTAAATTAAAGTTAAATACAGCTAATTAATGTCAAATTTATGTTCTAGGATTTAGTATGTACTATTAACACTGATATGATTTAATCCAGGCCAAATAACTGTGTATTTCCTCTGCATTTATCACATACTTGAGCATATTACAGTGAACATCTGTTGTGTCTTTTGCAGAATATCTCTCTTCTTATTTCTATATACCCTATTTTCTCTGGAAATTCTGTCCATTCTCAGGGATGTGGTTATAAAAGAATTGGCCATGATGTTGGTCCTAGCTAAAGGACAGGACTCTGCTTAGCACATTCCACCTGTACACTTTGAGTAAATTGGCTAATTTATACTAATGAACATGCATGACATGATGTAAAGTTCTCAAGTCTAAAACTGCTGCAGCTATTTTTCGGGCAAACAGTAGGAGCTTAGAGCTGCTATGGGCCACTAAGTCAAGCCATAGGATGAATACAATATTGATGAGAGTTGGGGTGAGTAAGGAAAAAAATGTCGTTTTTTGATGAAGTATTTTGATTTACTGCTTGAAAAAAGCTCCACCTGAACTTAAATATTTTTCTAGTCTATTTATTTGATATATGTCTTTTCTCTTATGAGCCAAATTGGATTGTGTTTTCCCACAATTTCATCATGGACTCTTAACTGGTGTAGTTGTTTTCATATAATTTGATTTTAATCAGGGAATACATCCCTAAATACTTACAAAAGCACTTGATAAGTATCATCCAAAATAAAAATAACACAAAGATTTAAGACTTCCATTCATATAACAACTTGTGGTGTCTAAGTCAGGAAGAATTCTAAAAGTCTCAATGAAATGTTCAGCATAATCTAACTCTTATAAAAGAGATATTAATGATATTGGTCATTTTGAAATCAATAAATACTAATATCAATAATAGTAATAAATTAGCTAATGTAGATGAACACTTAGTTTTGACCAATCACTTTTCTAAAAGTTTTATATGTAGGGTGTCCATATAATTTATTTCAGAGAATGAAAGGTATTGCTATTAAAATTTACACCAGGAAAACTAGTAAAAAATGAGATTGTCAGGACATTTATATTTACAATTCTTATTTAATTTAACCCTTCAAAATCTCTAAGAGGAATGTATTATGATAACCTTCATTTTACAGATGAGGAAACTGAGACAGTGGGAAGTTAAGTAACTTGTTATAGATCATATAGAATGCATTTGAATATAGACATCCTGACTCTAGAAACCGGGCTCTTAACCTACTCAGATTGCTATCTGTACAAGATACATATGTCAAGTTTATATCAAAGAAGGAAAAGCTTCACATGTGACAATTCTTACTAAAAATTGGGGGGAAATTTACCTATAGAATTCCTTGCTGTGTGCACCTGAAAACATATTTAATTACATAAATCTTCTAGGTATCTATTAAATATATTATATATATAATATATGTATGCTTCATTATAGTATGTATAATTATATATTTCTACTATAAATTAGTTCAGTTTCTACTATGGTATTAATCTGAAGATATAGTTTTTCTAAATATGCTTTTAAATTCTTCACTAATGAAAAAGAGGTTGAAAAAGAGTTTAAAAATTGACAAAAGTTTAGTAAGCAACAAAATATATGGTTAACAAAAAGAGATAAAGAAGTCTGTTAACCTTAAACAAATAGCCAGGTATTTCTCCAGCAAAAATGGGTTTGTTTAGAATAAGAAAACAATTACATTCTGGGTCTGCAACCATGGCAACCCATGTGCAAGTCCTGAGCAGCAAAGGGTGGAGAAACTTTTTTATACACGGGAGGAGGAAGTTGGCAAGGCTATATTAAAAATGGAAGAATTGAGAGTTCAAAGTGTAGTGACTTCTCATTGGCTGAATTGTGACAGTCTCTCATTGGCTGAGCTTATTGCCAGTCAAGAAGAGGAAGTGTTTCTTCTTCTTCTTGGGCTCTGCTATGCACCTAGGGTATAAGAGCTCACCTTTTTGGCGGCAGGGCTCCATTTTAATGAGGTTTCTGTTTGTCAATTTCCACAATTCTTATCTGTGTATCTCCAAGTCTTCCAGGTTTCTAGATTGCTTTATCCTTTAACACACAAATGAAATGTTCTAAGAGCTTTGGGAGTTTCAGCATGCGAATTTCTCCACTCTCATTCCTTCAGTAACCACCTTCCACTTGTGTATTTGTTAAGAAAAAGCTTCGTCTCTGGTTTACTTCTGAGCCTGTTCATCCTGCAATTCCTTGATTAGTGCTTGGTAACAAATCATCTTTTGTCTCCTGGAACTCTTGCCCTGTTTGTATACCACAACACCAATATTGGGTACCAAACCTTCCTTTACTCTCCAAACTGCCAGTAATAAAATTATTGTGTGTGGTGGACTTTAACCGAAGATTTCATCTGACAGAGAGAAATTTAAAATGGGGAGATTTTATAGAACTGGATTCTACTTCCTCCTTGTTTCCCAGTTTCAAACTCTGCCCTCCCTGGGAACCACATTTTTGCTAGTTATCAGATGCCTAACCTGGTTTCACTTAGGCTCCACCCCCACACCCCAAATCCTATTACTTAATATACACAAAATGCTAGTTATTTTGTCTAAACCTCTCCTCTCTACACCAAAAGACTCAATCTGTTTCCCAAACAATAGACCCATAGCTAAAATAAATACTTCCTGTCTTCAAATGCCAAGTTAGCAATTTTTATTGATAGATGGGCTATTTTTTCCTTCCCAATACAATACCTCAGGGAGAAAAACAGAATATAACAATGAAGTTCACTTCTCTGTGCTTTGGATAAAAAAAGAATCTCATCTGCTTTTTGAGGGCTGGGAAAAAAATTAACTTTATTACTAAAATAAAAGTTACATATGATATTAACCAAACCAAAACACCTTACCATTAGGAAAATAACACAGAAATACATCACTTCCTCAACTACTGGTTAGACTTCTTGTATTCATCAAGATAGTGTGAGCTGTGCCACACAATCAACCCTGAAATCTCAATAAACAAAAGTTTACTGCTGGGTCATATAAAAGTCAAAAGGTCAGGAGACTCTCCTTTACAACTCTCCTGCAATGCTAGAATGCAGGTTGCATCTCTGCAGAAAGTGCAGCATCTCAGAATACTTCGCTTGAAGCCAAAAAGGAGAGAAAGAGTATCTTGAAAAGTCACAGCAACTCTTAACTGACAAGGACTCGGTCACAAGGTCCCAATCTAACTCAGGGGAAGCTAAGAAAAGTCTTTTGCATGAACATAAGAAGAAGACATGGTCCAGAAAGTGGGACTGATTCTCCTACAACTGCTATTCCTAACAAATGGATGCTCCAACTTACTATGAAATATTACAATATTTCAATTGTTTCACTTTGTGACACAACGTGAAGTTTTGAAGAGTTAATGTACAAGATCTAAGCAAAATATCTTCTACAGCCAAGAAACTAAATTTAGAGTGATTTCAACAATATCACCTGAAAGGTACTATTAATTCTGACTAGTGAGTGTGACAGAGTGTATAAACAGAACGTTATCATAACTGAACATTTCATGGCATTTAAAATACCCATCAAGTATTTTTGTACTAACTATAAATTTCAGAGTTCTTAAAAGTCTACACAATTATTCTTTCTACCCATCAGCAATTTGTATACATCAGATATTAAAGCCAGCCTCAGCATATTGGGTTTTTATAAGTTGCAGCAGCTGAATCATCCTCATTAAATTAATCTTCCTAAGCATTTTCATATTTAATTATCCTATGTAGATATACAGAAAGTTTCTTTGGCTATCAGACTTCTCACATTATTTATAATGACTATAATAGGGCTACTTTCCATGAAATTATCTTTTTCTGAAATAATATTTTTTCTATGTTGTTTCATGTACCAAATAGCATTTTTCTTTAAGAAATAAATGTTTCCCCGATAACAACACATAATTCTTTTTAATTAAAGAAAATACATACTAGGGGAAAAAATGGAAATTATCCTATGATCTCTCACACCAAATATTCAGTATTATCATTTTGTTTATATCCTACCAAGCACATATGTATATGTATAAGTACACACACATATTTTATACATACACATACATTTTTGTTTTTACAAAAAATTGGTAATAATGCACTTTCAAACGCCTTTCTTCAAAAGTTTAGCTTTTCAGACAGTAAATACCCAGTGAAAAAGGAGGAGGGGGAATGAAGACAGTGTGATATATTTAAACAATTGTTCAAAGAGACAATCCTCACTCCAACATATGCAGGTAATATCCTGTAGGAATAATTAATGCAACATAGAGAACATTAAACTTAATTGGCAATTTGTACAACAGAGGCTGGAGGAAATACTCATAGAGCCTAGGAATTAAAAACTATCTATAATTGTCATTAAATGTATTCATTTTTACAAGAAAATGTTTACCTAACTTAATTCGCAAACATCAAGACTTCTTTGTATATTCCTACCACCACCACCACCCTGTCAACCTTTAACAAAAACAGATAGTGCATTCTCTATTAGTCAACTTTCCAGAGAAGGACAAAATAACCAAGATCATAGTCTCATTTTGTACCTCTCTAATTTGTGAGTACATGAATTGAAATTTGAATTGTTTTGCAATTCTTTAGGAATAGCCATCAAATGTAGATAGTGAATTTTGTTTTTAAATTCTATTAGTATTCAAATATTATCACAAAATTCTGCTGTTATAGCATATTATAGTTTTCATTTGTTTTGGTACACACCTATATAATTAATATGTAACAACAATGTATGTTATATATCTGTTGTATATGTTATACTACGTGCAATATTGGTGTATATACATATATACTTTCATGCCATATGATTTTATCAGTTCAACGAATAATAAAGGTCGCTACATAAAGTATAAAAAATCAGGCTGCTTAGCATTCAACTCCTAGTTCTACAGCCAACTTACTTTGTGTTTCTGAACAAATCACATTTGATGTTACCAAAATTTCATTGAACTTACATTTCTCAGACATTCCTTTGGGCTACAAGAGATTTGTGTATTTTATTCTTTGAACTTCTAGGTTAATATTTTGTATAATTTTAATATTGTTTACAGTGCAGTTGAAGACTACAGAAATTGATACATTTTCCATCTCCACTTGCTGTCAGAAATGTCTGCTCCAAATAAGACTTTTATAAATCCTACTGCAGATCAAAATCATTCTGCTTTACTCATGTCCCTCTGAGACAGCAATTATTCACATACTGTGTCACCAGCTGTGATTTACAAGAGTCTCAGTTCTGTTATATAACTTTTAACTGTGTCCTGGGAGATAAAGGTCTATGAGCCACAAAAGTCATATTGTCTTCTATTCCCTTATTTCAATTATCTCTACTCACTATTTGATTTTTTCAGAATCTCCTTATGCTAACCAGTTTAGAAACGGTGTGATCATTTTCATACATAAACATTTAACTCTTTTCATCAGCAATGCTTAATCAGAAAAAATTATTCAAGAGGCCCTCTCTCTCCTTACAAAAAAATGTGGGCATTGGTTGCTTGAAAGTCAGAATAATTTTAAATTATAGCTTCTCTTCGTCTCTACCGTCTCCAGCCGTCACTTTCCAAATATACAATCTTAAACTTTCTTCTATTTTTATAATCTTCCTAAAAGAAAAAAACCAAGTCATTCTCACAAGAGTTTTGTGTTTAAAATATATTCAATACAGGGCATAGTATGTAAAAAACTATATTTTTAGAGTAGGAAAATTTGTATAATAATTGGTAATTCACATTAAAATCTTAAAGATTGATTCAAGTTTCGACCTACATGGAATTAATATAGTAACAGCTTTATTGATTAAAAATATTAGGTGATCAGAAAAAACAACCTGAGTCGTTCATTCTTTTCTCTTAATTAACAGACAGTTATTATTTTTAATCAAAACTGTTTTGAGTGTTATTGACACAAAGATATTTTTAAAAATAAAGCTATGCTGCCTGTCTTCAAAGAGAATCTAGTGAATGCAGTTGTTGAGTGTTTTAGAATAATTGGTTGGAAAAGTTTTTCCAAAGTAGAAAAAGCGCATGTGAACATTTTAGTTAGATTTCAGTTTCTTGACCCTGCCTATTCCTCATTTATTTCTTATTTAATTTTATTTTTAGACCTCTATCAGTTCAGTTTGCATGGGCCTATATGTTGGAAATATTTCAGGCCCAATTAGTTGTAAATATCTGATATATTTGATGACACATAATTCTATTATTAATAATCAGCTAAATGTTTCTTCACTGGTTAAAGCCACAGATGGTCTATAAACAAAGTAAAGTACACATTCAATTACCCAAACATTTTCAGATGTGCATTTGTGTATTCAAATAGTAGAATAATTTTAACTCTGAATTTTTAGTAGCAAGAAACTTACTTTAAGGAGAAATTTTATTAAACTCACTTATTTATCACTAAGATATGCAAAGATTTAGTCACCAATCGGCTGCATGATTTTTTTTTAAAGATTTTATTTTTTTCCTTTTTTCTCCCCAAAGCCCCCCAGTACATAGTTGTATCTTCTTAGTTGTGGGTCCTTCTAGTTGTGGCATGTGGGACACTGCCTCAGTGTGGTTTGATGAGCAGTGCCATGTCCACGCCCAGGATTCGAACTGACGAAACACTGGGCCGCCTGCAGCAGAGCGTGTGAACTTAACCACGGGGCCAGCCCCATGCATGATTTTTATTTCAATGATTTGCGATATCTGACCATTTTCTTTCTTCTCTTCTTTCTTCCTGACTCATGGATTCCTTTGCTTGGACACTCTATATTAATTTTTTAAAGGGTACTCTCTTACCCCAAAATTGCTATTTCTCCTTTTCCTCAATTCCAACAGTATCATCTCTTTCTATCGACCTTAAAATATCAGTTACCTTCATGCATTACAGAATCAAATCTATCTCTTTTATCCCAGGACAGTCTACTATCCTTAGCCCTAGTTACACTGACCATACATTGATTGTGCCATCAACAGTTTCCCTGACAAAATCTCCTTTGAAGTCCATTTTTCCATATAAAATGCAAGATCATCAGATTTTATTTGCAAAACACTGCACTTAATTGTCATAAATTTTTCTACAAGTAAAACTGAAATACCAAAATTTGAGTAATCGAAGAAGGAATTATAATCGTTAATGGTAACGTGATGATAAAGTTTAATTCTTTATTTAAAAAAATGGCATTCCTATGTATCTTAGGTCCTCCCAGCATCTTCAAATTTGTGCCATACCACTCCACCACAAGCCGACTATGCTTCAGCCTGTGTGAAGCTCTTCACATCCTCCAATGTACCTGATGCTTCATGTGGAACGTTGCTTTTTCTGAACATCTCTTCTCCCTCCTTGTTTTGGCTGATTCCTACACATTCTTCAAAATTCAATTCATATCACCTCATGGTGGAAACCTTTCCTGACTCCTAAATTCCATGCTATGTACTTTTTCTTATTCTTCCTATAGCAGTAATTAGCAATCTGCCTCCTCCAGGAGACATGAGAGCTACTTTTTTTTCATGGCCGTTTCTTCAGAGGCCGCATGGCATAGTGAAAGATACTTATTTGATACAAAATAAGTGTTCAAAGAAACGATAATAAATGAATTATTATTTAGAGTAAGCTAGAAGTGTCAAACCAATGGAACTCTCTAAACTTTTTCACTAGTTCCTGTATTTTTCCACTCTGGTTCAACTCATTTCATTTTATCAGTGCCCATAAAGTAATTGGCTTCTCCAAATGGCTTAGCTTCTTCCTAGGCTAGGTTTGTTTGTTTTTGTATTCATATAAATCAATATTCACTCATTTAAAAATGTATTACTCTCATATTCCAAAGAAACCCAACTAAACTAGCCAATAAGATAGATCATGATAACCAAAATTAGCACCTGTTGTAACTTAAATTTTTCATTTTTCATGTTGGCACCTTTATTATTTTCTGTTTAATTAAATTGAAGTCTACTTTTTTCTTAGAAAAATATATTGCAGAACCCACAGTGAAACACCTTTTATGAGTCTCTGTTTTAATAATGCATTCCAAGCTTTCATTATTTTAGTGTTTTTATAGTAGATAGTACTACAGCAGTGAATGATGCCTTGATTATGATGTTTCTGGGTCAAACCCATTCTTTATCAAACTAAACCTAGAAGCAGCTCAGAACCAGAAGAGATTCTTAGTGTAATACTTGGCTGTTTGCCACAGTCTCCTAACTTGGGATAGATCAGAAATTCAATCCTCCCTCATTTCCACAGTGTTATACGTAGTGCCAAGCAATGGTCTTTTTTTTTTTTTTTGAAGTGGTTTTTTTTAATGAAGAGTTCATTTTTTTTCATTGAATTCAGATTTAAAATGTAATTACTATATTGGAGAAATCTTATACACTCAATATACTATTTTCCACAGCAAACTTCCAGGGTTCATGTCATGTTTACTTTATAGAGATGACCACTGGCAAAATCAAATCAATAAATTTTTTAATATAAAATGTAGTGTTCCATAAGAGTAGTTCTGGAAACCCGGCATTCTATAAGCCAAATAAATAATGGGATTATTTTTGTTAAATTGGTAAAGATTCAGGCATGAATTGTGACATATAACCAACTCAAAACTGATCATGAGAATATTCCATTTAGGTCTTGGTTATGGTTTTGAGCATCTGACATTTACAAAGAATATTAATCTTTTGATTTATTATGTTCTTATTATTCAAAATATTTAATTTTTGATTACACAAAATTTCAATTGATATGCACAAAATAAATCAACACAGATATGGCATTAAAAAAGCATAACAAGTAAGTTATTCTTTTTAAATTTCCTTTCTTCTTTCTAATAACAGAGAAAGTCTCAATTTGTTGCTTGCTTGAAATATCTCTTACTTCATAATTTTTTTTATAATAAAGAGAAATTTGACCTCATTCTCAAAATGTACAGCTAAAATAAAATAATACTATTTTGTCTCCCGTAGTCTATTGTTTAATGGTTGTTTTTGTTGATTGCAGGTCATTCTAGTTTTCTTCTATGGATTTGCTATAAAGTTTACTACACAAAGAAGTTGATTTATGCTTGAAAAAGGAAATTTAATACAAAGAAGTATTAAGTAAGTAATTGTAGAGATGGTATGTAGGGATGGTTGAGGGTATGGCTGTACTGTATTAATGATGTTTGAATGTTTTTATCAGAAAAAGGTAGGGTAGATTAGCGGGTATTATAGTGAATAGTATAAATTTAAAAAGAAAAATTTTACATGTGAACAGATGACCCAATTTTTGGTGAGTAACACAAACTCTTTTTGTGAACTTCTATTTGTGAAGTTTCTAGTATCACAAGATGACAGCATGCTACATTTAGCAGGAAAGCTTTTAAATTATCTTAAATGGTATAAGTATATCCTGTGATATACAAATATTCTATTTACTTTGTTGAATAATTTCTGCCATAAAATGCCTCCAAATTTGGATTTCTGATTGTTTTTAATTTTTGAATGCATAAAAATAGACATTATTGATTAGGAGAAATAGTTTACCTTTTCCTCATGATTTAAGGCATGACTTCTTATTTGATTGGTAAATATGAAGAGCTAATTCTTCTTTGAAATAGAGAATGGAATTGAGATTATAAAAACTGGATTTTTCAAATGCATTGTTGGTCTAAAAAGACATTTTTCACTTTAACATATTCATCTAACTGTTGAAAACCATGACCTGGAGCTAGAATTAAGCTTTAAGACTCTCTGTTTGCTCTGATAGTAGTTTATAGAAATAACAACATCCATCAAACAATAATGTAAGATTTATGGTTAAGAAATTAGTCATTTAGAAAATATCTAGTAATTATCAGTGAGAATTTTCAAAAAATATATTTATGCTAATCCACAAATAAAGCTGAAGGAAATGAGTTAAAATGTTATTTTTGGAAACACTTATATATGCTATGGAAGATGTGTTATGACCTGTTTTCAAGGTGCTGGCTTCTTTTGTTCAAAGATTTGCTCATTTACAATTCAGATGTCCTCAGGGAGAAGTATTTTTGCTATTTTTTTCTTTCAGTATTAAAATTTCTAGTGATAATTCTTAAATAAATTAACATGCAAATATCCAGATAGGAACATAGCACTGCCATGCAGGGTTCTTTCCTACAAAATATTTTTACTTTATATTAAATCAAATGATTTTTTTCCTTATATTGGCAGTAGATTTCATGAAATAATGTCATGTAGAATAAATCAGCCAAGGATTATGATGTGAAATAGTTTAAATAAGTTACATCCTATTAAATGGTGATTATTTCTTACCTAGAAATAGATGAACATAACTCTATTTTTTCATCTTGTTGCCACACTGTCAACTTCAGCAAAACTCACCTATTTCATGAGGGAGTAGAGATTATTAATGTAAATCAAAGATTATCAATGTAAATATAAAAATGAGACATTGTAATATGGATATAAGGCCACGGATATAAGAGAGACATCTTAGAGCTTTGAGAGGTTGCTATAATAATTTGCATGCTTATGAGTTTTGCAGATTTTTTTTACAATGAATTAGAAACCATCCCTGGTGGAGACACCACAAGGCAGTGTGGTCAATCCTATGAAGCAGCTTATATTTGGACTACCCTACTCGCGTATTCACCAGCCTCTCTCCCACCCTGTGAATCACTGCAATCAGAGAACTAGAATTGCGGACACAATGCAAAACGCCAATTTACTAAAGTAAGAACAGAACCTTCCCTGCCAAGATCTTGTTCAGAGGGGAGTAATGAAGTCTAGAAGGAGCTAACAATATGAAGTAGAAAGGGGTCCGAGCCCTGAGCCAGATGACCTGGCTTTTCGGGACCCCTACATCAATGCAATCAGAGAAGGCTGCAGATTGTTGCTGTCAACCCTGGAATCTCTCCAATCTCTACTCTTCATTACTATTCATAACCCAATGAGGCCTTGTAATTCTGATTCCTTCTCTCTGACCTCACTGGAATGGTGCTTTTCTGATTGGATTATTGGTAATGAACTTATCGTGGAGATACAATGCTCACTCTGATATTCACCAAGGTAACATTAGCAGGTACCATCATTAATATTTCCTCTTCCTTTTCTAGGCAGTTTGCAGGAAGTGTCTCTAGATAATCCAATACCTTAACTCCTGACAGCTGAAGTTCATCTGCCATATTCTCTAAATTTTACATTAAATCACGTCACATTTTTTATAACATATTTCCCTTGTGTATTGGCAATGATCCATAATAGTCATCACATTTTTTATAACATATTTCCCTTGTGTATTGGCAATGATCCATAATAGTCAAACATAATTTTCCATTTGCCTCTGAAAATATATTCTGGGGAGGACAAACTCTTCTTCAGAAAGTGAATTTCTCTTAAATACAGAATATGGTCCTATTTTGCCATTGGTCAAGGAAATTTTTAGTCTTCTACTTCTTAGATCCTTTATAAATGCCATAGTTGTTTCCAAATTATTAACAGCTCTATACAGTGAACTCTTTTCAACCTCAAAAGTTGTATATCTGAAAATACAGCATGGTTAGGAAAAAACCCTAGTAGAGAATATGAAGGTTTCATAGAAAAAGAAGTTTAGAAGACAACACAATCATTCAATGTCATATAATAAGGGACTTCTTTGAAATGATGTTGATGGTCTACACGTGTTTCTAACCAATCTCTTCCAAAACCCAACCGAAATGATTATAAAAGGTGTACACATCATCAACCAATGAGGCCAAAGAGAATAGGGGAGAAAACAACAGCACCAATATTCTGGAAGCCGAAAGCAGCTGTAACTGATATAGATCAGCAGAGAGCAAGAAAACATGTTCACAATGTGAGAAGCCTAGAAGCAAATTGGTTGGTGCAGAGATCACCCAAGCTCAGAATCAGCAAGACAGGAGTACTTCTCAAAGGAAAAGACAGATGGACGTCTAGAAGAAGCAGTCTGATCTGCCTTTCTGCCAGATCCTTTCCCTCCCCGTGCAGATGGATCCTCTGCCCCCTCCCACAATCCCAGCAGAGTATTCAATTTCACTTCCGGGAAAGGTTGAACCACAGTCCTTCTAAACTCTGCAGCAGGAGGCTCACTGCCAGGGGTGGCACTTGGGCAGATAGTAGGGGATTATGTAAAAAGTCTACGCACTAAAGAATGAGATTCCATCCTCAAACCTTCGCTTGGCTCTATCAAATTGTGGCAGCCAGCTTACAACCTATAGGAAATTGGGGACTTCCTTTCCAGGAAAATTGGGAAACCCAAGAGAAGAAACTAAGAAGCATTGAAGGTGAGATATCCCACAAAAAAGCAGTCCAACCTGATCATACTGCAGTGCAGCCCATCAACAGAGCGGCAGCACCTATAAAGTCCATAAAGGACAATGTAAACAGAAGAGGAAAATAAAATAATCATATATTTTAAGTTTATATGCACATATAAAGTATGTTATTTCAAAATCACATTTGGTGAAATGGATGTGAGTTTGCTACTTTGGATGAGTGAATCAAAATACCATAATCTGCCATCATTTTAACACGTCACACAAAACCAATATTCTCAAAACTGCAAGATAACTATTAGTAAATTCAATACTTAGGTTCTTTTGATAAAAGCCAAGGGCTTAATAAACTAGCTTATTACTAGATACAAATTTTCTGCTAATTTTTACTCTGCCTTCAAGAAACCTGTTAGCTTCATGCTTCCTTCAATCCCGAACAAATAAAAAGGGAAATGCAGCATAAACCCAATGGAGTAAAGATACTGAACTTTGTTATTCTTTGACCCAGAAAGCGAGGAACATGCTTAACTTGCTGTCTTCCTTGGGTTACCATCCCAAATATTTATTTATAAAACTTTATTCCAGAAATGGGATATTTCATTCCTTTTTTCTTGTACCATGTGTGAGCAAAGTAAACCTGTTGCATGCTCTTGTTTGGAATATTTCTGAAATGGTTGGCAGTATGTTTGTAGTTTGATTTTCAGTCTTATTTTCTTTGTAAGGGGTATGCAACTTAGAACATTTAATATTCTTTCATAGCTAAGAAGACCTTTGTTAAAAGAACAATAAGGAAGAAAAAATTCTCCGCTTGTGAAATATATGTACCGATGAACAAAATAAATGGAATTTTAAGTACTTTGCAGTGAGAAGATATTTTACAAAAGGTGTAAAATGTAAATTTCTTCTTGTTTGATGACAATATTTTTTTCTCAGATATAAAGCTCAGGTGTCCAAATTGTTGTCTGAACACCACTACACTTTTCTTTTACACATTACACACCTACCATACTTTCCCCACACCAGATTTGCTCATTCCAACTAAAGTGTGCCCTTACTTTTCAGGTGGTCACTAATTTCAATATTTAATGATAAACACTCAAAAAATAATTACAGACTCTTGCCATAAAAATAATTCTCTCCAATAAATCTCGCAGCATATTTTAATAA